>NW_020291644.1:86305-258361 GCF_003184785.1 Aspergillus japonicus CBS 114.51 | reverse complement strand
GGGGGGAAATCCGGGTGGGTTGAAGGTTGGAGCGGCTAAAAGGAAGGAGAGAAGGAAGGAACCAAACCCAACAAGTTAACAACGCCTGCCGGATCCGATGCTCACGCCAGCCACGCCAGCCACCATAACAAGGAGAATTCCCCAGTATGCATCCATCCATCCATGCATCCATCATTGATCGATACTCTGAGTAGTAAGTGCACACACACACACACACACACACACACACACGTACTCCGTATTCTTCCTCTACTTCTATCTGTACTCTGTCCATTTGTTCCGAGAGCTGCTTTGTTGCCTTGCCCCGTGCGTGGAATTGCCTACTCCGGCTTAGCCGACATGTTGCAAGACTTCTTGGATGATGGATGATGGATGTTGGTCTCTCTCGTCGACGCGATTCCATCCGGCTTCTCCACTTGTTGCGCTAGTAATTCAACTCCGGACTCCAAAAATGCCATCTGATAATCTCGCGATCATCTTGTCTTGGTATACAAAAGTACAAAAGTACATGCCTTCGTTTGTCAAAAGGAGAGGGAAAAAAAAATGAAAAAATGAAAAAATGAAAAAATGAAAAAATGAAAAAATGAAAAAATGAAAAAATGAAAAAACAGGAGCTATTGATATCTCAACCAATACAATGCCCAACGCCGGCGCTTGCCAAATGAAATCCTCAAGTATTACAAAAGCAAAAGGAACAGTGCCCCAAATGGCAGCAGCTGTACATCTCAATCCCGAGTCCCTTCCAGAGGTGTTCCCTTTTCCTACCGCAGAAAGTGTAGTACCGCCCAGCAGAAGAGGAAGAAGATGAGCACCCCGACCCAGAAAATCCACTTGTCCTGCTTCGCCCGCCGCTCCACCTTGCGAATCGTCTCCCCACTGACCCCCAACGTGTTCGCAACACTGTACAGTCGACGCTGGGTGCCCTTGAGCACCTCGCGCTGTTGGCCCAGATCCGCCAGCACGGCGCGACCCCGATCGAGGAATTCATCCAGCTGCGTGCCGGTGTTGGCGAGGAAGCTCTGCTCGCGCAGCGCATGGGTCTCGCGGGTGTAGTCGGCCGCGCCGCCGCCGAATCCCAGGCCCGATCGGGCCGAGGACGCATTGCCGAACGGGGATGGGTTGGGAAGGGAGGATTGCGCGTAGGGGTTTTCGGGGGTGGCGGTGTGGTGTGGGCGTCGGCCGAGGAGCTCGTTGCGGTTCGTTACGGATTGCTGCGATGCGAAAGAGATGGTTTAGCAACGGTCGGCGGCACTGCACGGGTGTATCTAGAATAGGGTCGAGGGGTGTGCTTACTGCATCTTCTCGTTCTTTGCGCAGTCGCTCAAAGTGTAGCCGGTAGTCGGCAAGCTCGGTGCGGAAGTTCTTCACTCGCTCGAAGGCTTTCTCTTGCTTCTCCGGGATCAACTCTTTCTTCGACAGTGCAGAGTAGTCATCGATGGTGCGGGATAGTGATGCCAGCGAGGCCGCAATTTGACCTGTCGGTTCAGAACGTTAGCCCGGTAGTTCTCCATCTAGCATTAACCCCAGTCAGCGGAAGTGTCACACCTTGTAGCGCGGCGGATGATGTAGCGGGCGACTGGGAGAATGTGTCCAGATCGCGGCGGATAGCAGAAGACTGCTTCAAGGCGGAATTGAAAAGAGAGTTCTGCTCGAAGCTATCAGCATAGACCTTTCCCTTTCTCCCCGAGGTGATACTGGAGGACAGCGTTCGTCTTGGCCCGGAGTGGTGGGAATCATACCATCTTTTCTTGCGGTGTGTCCGATGTTGTATACAGAGGCTAGTACAACGATGTGCGGCGCAATAACAAACGCTTGAGCCCTGTGCAAGAGATACGGAAAGGACCTTTTGCAGTGATGGAGGCAGTATATCACGGCGCACTTGCTTGAATGAGCGGTGCTAGAGCAGCGACGTGTCCTGGAGAAATAGGCGTTTCAATGATGCTAATGATAATGATGCTAGCCAAGGCCACATGTTCTTGCAGAGGCCACGATTCTGACACGGCTGACCGCCTCCCGCCAATGCATGTCCATGCATATCCAACCGACATCGATCGTCCATTCGCGAACTCTAATTTTCCAAACAGATCGCGACTGGGTTTACGTGGCTATCAATCACTGGATACTGTCAAGCGAGTCCTGGAATCCTGTTCACTTTTCTGACAATTTTTTTTAGAAAAATTTACTCTAAATATCGCAGTGAGCATGCTATTACCGAGAGCCAAGCGGAGAAGAGCATTATGATGGATGAGATTGAGATGGAATTAGCTAAATCTCGACCGAGCACAAACGCCTGGACATCATGAAAAACGCCATGTATCCTCGAATCCGTGCGGTATATCGAGCTATAAACAAAACACACAGGAGAAACGAAAAGAAACATCAGGATATCAAGTTATGAAACCACGCAAGACAAGTACTTGAGTTTTCGTCTCCCACTCTATTTGGGAGGGTACTTGTTCTGCAACAGCCACCTGATTATCACATTAGCAACGACATCCATTATATAGATCACCAAACAAAACGCGACGGAGAGCGAAAGATTGACTTACTTGCTGACGAAGTAGTCGACGGCACCGACAGCGCCGACGATTCCGGACCACAACCCGACGAGCTGCCACGACAGTTTACCCTGCGCGTGCTTCTTGTATGCGCCGAAGCCAAGGCCAGCGCCGGTCAGGGCCAGGATGACCGCGTTTCCGAGGTAGACCGGGTTGCTCTTGTTGCGGCGCACGCGGTTGGCCTTGGCCTTGGCCTCCGCCTTGGCCTTGGCCTTCGCCTTCTCGATCCGTTCGCGCTCGGCGATGGCCTCCTGCTCTTCGCGCTCTATCCGCTCGGCCTGCGTCGTGGTCTTGACCTCCTGGTTGAGGAAATCGGCGTCCACGGATTGCACGTGGGGGGAGTCGACGTCGATCAGGGAGGCGGTGCTCTCGGACTCATCCCGGTACACCCGGTTGATATCGGGAGCGCGACTGTAAAGCTCTGGTTAGCTTTTTCTGTTGAATTGGGTGTTTATATTGCTCGTAGTGGATGCACTTACGCCTGGAAACATAGTCAGTACATTGGTGATCAACATAATTGCGCTGGTCGAGTGGTGAACAGCGACAATGGAACCGACACAGAATAGCACATACCTCCTCAGGGGACTGCTTAGGACCCTTAGCTGCGGCTTCTGCGTAAGACATGATGACTGGTTGTGTCACGAGAGTGGTTGCGTGATAAAGTGGTAGGGATCTGCGACGTCATGCGTTAGTATCGCCTGTCGAAGAAGAAAGGTGGAAGTGCTGCCATGGTAGGTCAAAGAACCGCGGCAGACGTTGAGACGTACAGGTTGTAGATGCGGAGCAATTCAAAAATGAGTCAACTATTGCAGAGAAAGAAATCTCGAGTAAAGTTTCAGGGGAGGGAATGAGCAGTCGGTAGGTATTTATGGGTTGGTTGCAGCCATGGCTGGGAGGGGGGTGGGAATGACATCACGTCATAGACGGGCCTCATGCGACAGCGCCCGCTGCCAAGCCCCGGTCGGTGCTCTCGCCCATGGCTTGCTTTCGCGCTTCTGATTGTGTTTTGTGTTTCCGAGGCTACCTGCCGCTTCGTTTTACTTTGCTCACACAAATTGGTACATGGTACAGCTAAACTAGGAGGACAAATCGGCTCCAGCAATCGGCCTTTCTTTCAATTCCTTACATATCCACATGCCTAAAAGACAAAACAACCGCCGAAGTCTACTGTTTTGATACACACTAAGAACTAAACAAAGGAAATGCATTGTAAGGGTTATGAACTGTGCTAGGGGGACCATCTTGGTCTAGGGGATGTGAAAGATTCAGATGGTTTTAATACATATTACAACAACATCAAAAGAAAAGGTAACTCCGATCGTAGCTAACTAAAATACTGGGCCGGTCGGAATTCCCCTTCGCGGGAAAGAGCTTACAAAAGAAGCTCAAGGGGGTTCTCAACAACCTTCTTCAACTCCTTGATCCACTCAGCACCAACGGCACCATCGACAACCTTGTGGTCGAAGCTACCAGTGACGACAATCTGGTCATCCCACTCAACAGCGGTACCCTCAGCGGTCTCGACGGGGACGGCAACCTTGCGGGTGGTGCCAACAGCCAGGATACCGGCCTGAGGAGGGTTGATGACGGCGGTAAATCTCTCGACGGCAGCGTTCATGCCCATGTTGCTGATGGTGAAAGTACCACCCTGGTACTCCTCGGGCTTGAGCTTGTTGTCACGAGCACGCTTGCCGAGATCCTTGATCTGGTTGGAGATGCTGGAGAGGCCAAGACCCTGGACGTTCTTGACAACGGGGGTGATGAGGCCGTTGGGGGTGGCGACGGCAACGCTGATGTCGGCGGTGTTGTGCTGGCGGATGACAACCTGGCCGTTCTCCTCACGCCAGCTGGAGTTGACAGCGGGGACCTTCAGAAGGGCAGCAGCGCAGGCCTTGACGAGGAAGTCGTTGACGGAAAGCTTGTACTTGCCATCAGCGGAGGCGTTGAGAGCCTGACGAAGCTTGAGAAGCTTGGTCACGGACAGAGTGGTGGAGACGAAGTAGTGGGGGTTCTCGCGCATCGACTGCTGAAGGCGAGAAGCAATGGTCTTGCGCATGGAGGTAAGGGGGATATCCTCATAGGTGGCAGCGGCGGTGGCGGCAACGGAAGGCTGGTACTTCTCAACATCCTCCTTGGTGATCTGGCCACCACGGCCAGTGCCCTTCAGAGCCTTGAGGGGCACACCCTTCTCAAGAGCAAGGGCCTTAGCAGCGGGGCTGATGTTAGCCTCACGGTCCAGAGCGGGCTGGAGCTTCTCGCCCGAGGTCTCAGGCTCGATGGCAGCGGGCTGAGGCTCAGGGGTGGAAGAAACGGGGGCAGCCTCTTCCTTAGACTCGGACTTGCTCTCCGCAGCACCAGCAGCGGGCTTCTCGCTACCAGCATCCTCCAGGGTGAAGCTCTCGAAAGCCGAGACGTCGGTACCCTCCTCGACCAGAACAGCGATAGGCTAATGCGCGGTTAGCAACAGCCTCGACACGAAACCGGATTTTGCCGGTGGCAAAGTAGGAAAGAAGGGAATCACGAACAGAGCCAACAGCAACGTCCTTCTCGCCAGTCTCCGACAGAACCTTGGCCAAGACACCCTCTTCTTGGAACTCAAAGTCCATCTGGGCCTTGTCGGTCTCAATCTCCACCAAAACATCACCAGGCTGGAGAGCATCACCAGCCTTCTTCTGCCAGGCACCGATGTTACCGGCGTTCATAGTCGGCGACAGAGCGGGCATGCTGATGATGGTGTGAGGGGGGAAGGCTGTTGATCCCGACTTGTCAGTTTTCGATGAAGCCACATAACGGAGCGACAAGAGTCAACAAAGGATAGTAAGCGGCATACACTTGGAGGCATAGTAACGGGAGAGGGCGGATAGGGATGGCAATTGGGATCTGTAGAGAGAAAATGAGTGATTAGTGGCTACTCTCAAGCTCATTCGGGTCGAGGTAACATACTGAGCAAGATCCTTGAATCTGTGAACGGTCTGCGGCCGCCTCAGAGAAAGGGCGCCTTTGGAGAGAAACATGGCGCTGGGGGTGCGCATCCGGACAGCAGAGGCAACCATGGCGCCAAAGTGCTATGAAAAGGTCGAGAAATGAGCCCGCGACGGGAAGGAATGAGAGAAGAAGGATGGAAGAGAGCCTAGAGACTGGTCTGGCAGATGGAAGGGCCCGTATCGAAGAGTTGAGGACTGCAGCTCCAGGAACTTTTCTGTTGAGGCTACCGGTGAGACCGTCCGGAGTGATTATCGCCGGCCGCCCCGAGACAGCTTAGCTAAGCAGCCACCGCGGTTGTGGCTCACTACGTCGCCCGTACGGTATCTCCGTCGTCCGCGGGAGTGAACACGCTGCAATTCCACCGGACTGCTTGTTGTCAGTAAACGAAAGGTTGGGTTGGCGTTTATTTTCCACCTGCAGATTCTTTTTCCAGTCCCTCCTTTAGTCCCATGTGGACCCCTTTTCTATCAATATTCATCCACTCCGACCGGAGTCTTGCATAAATGGCGGAAGTCGAAAACGGCTCTGTCAATGAGCCCGCCCAAACATCCCCGGTTGTGCCGCAGGCAGACAACAAGGATGCGGCTGCTGCTGTATTGACACAGTCGGACGACTCCGTCCCTCACGACAAACCAACCCTGCCCGCTGAATCGGAACGTCAACAGATCGGTAGAGATCAGCTGGAAGAAAATGTCCAGTCATCTACCGAGCCAGAGTCCACTGCAAACACGGAGTCAGCCGACCAGATCGCAACTCCGACAGAAGCCGTCGTACCCCAGGATCCCGAGGTCCAACATGACTCCGAATCAAACCTGAAGGCTGAAACTCCCGAGAGTCAGCCTGAAGACTCCACTACCGATGTTGAGAAGGAAGCTCCAGCTGAAAGACACAATGTGACTTCTATACCTCCCCGCGATGAGCCTGGCCCGGATACAAGAATGCGCTCGGACTCGAGGTCCACCACTGCCACAGTTGCGACGCACCGCTCTGTGACCCTCAGCTCTACCGTCTTTATAGTCAGCGCCTTGGAAGCTATCGGTGCTTCCAAGGAGGCGCGCAGGAGCAGAGAATTGGATGATGCCGTCAAAAGCGCGCTCAGCAATGTCAAACAATCCGACGGCCAGCCGATTGACCCTGAGGTCATATTCCGTCCGCTTCAGCTCGCCACCAAATCCTTCAGCATTCCTCTGCAGGTCACTGCGCTTGACTGTATTGGAAAGTTGATCACCTACTCCTACTTTGCATTTCCTTCGGCCCATGAGAGCAAGACCTCCGAGAACGAAGCCACTCCGGAGCAGCCCCCCCTGATTGAGCGAGCCATTGATGCGATATGCGAATGTTTTGAGAATGAAGCTACACCAGTGGAAATCCAACAGCAGATTATCAAGTCCCTTTTGGCGGCGGTCCTCAATGACAAGATTGTGGTGCATGGAGCGGGTCTCCTGAAAGCTGTCCGCCAAATCTACAACATTTTCATCTACTCCAAGTCGTCTCAGGAACAGCAGATAGCCCAGGGCTCATTGACGCAGATGGTCAGCACTGTTTTTGATAGGGTCAACGTAAGACTTGACTTGAAGGAGCTGCGGTTACGTGAGGGTGAAAAAGGGCATGGTAGCTCTTCGGACAATGTCACGCTGGAGGCCGCCGACGCTCCCCAAGAGGATGAGCATGTTTCTGACGAGGTTCATGAGGCGGGCTCAGACCACCCTGTCTCGAAAGAGCCAGGGGAGAAGCTCACTCTGCAGAGCTTCGAATCGAACAAGGAGGTGACCACGGTCAACGATAATGCGCCAACCATGGTCACCCGCGCCAGGAATCAGAGGCCGGCTCGATCTTCTTCGGGGACATTTACGGAAGAGAGCGACAGCACTGCAGATGATGATGAAGATGAAATTTACGTCAAGGATGCTTTCCTCGTGTTCAGGGCTCTTTGCAAGCTGAGTCACAAGAATCTGAACCACGATCAACAGCAGGACCTCAAATCCCAGAACATGAGATCGAAGCTGCTATCCTTGCATCTAATCCACTACCTCCTCAATAACCAAGCCAATGCTTTCACGTCTCCGCTCTTGACAATCAAGAACAGCTCAACTAGCTCGGGTACTTCCGATGCAATGACATTTCTGCAAGCCGTCAAACCTCATCTCTGCCTGAGTCTTAGCCGGAATGGTTCAAGCTCGGTGCCCAGAGTTTACGAGGTCTGCTGTGAGATTTTCTGGCTCATGCTGAAACACATGAGGGTGATGATGAAGGTCGGTGGGCTTCTTAGCACTGTTCAACTACAATAAGCTAACTCGAAACAGAAAGAACTTGAGGTGTTCTTGAAGGAGATCTATTTGACCATTTTGGAAAAGCGCAATTCGCCCGCTTTCCAAAAGCAATACTTCATGGAGGTTCTCGAGCGATTGGCCGGTGACCCACGCGCTCTGGTTGAGATCTACCTTAATTATGACTGCGACAGAACAGCATTGGAGAATATTTTCCAAAAGTATGTGCTCACTGCTCCACTATTCGATGGATGAACATGTCTGACATGTGTGATTCAAACAGTATCATCGAGCAGCTGTCGCGTTATGCAAGCATTCCTGTTACGGTCACCCACGCTCAACAGCAGCAATATCAGGAACACCATGTCAAAGTCTCATCCGTGGGGAGTGACTGGCATCAACGTGGAAGCTTTCCCCCTTCGTTGACCACTGCCAATGTAGCCAACGTCCCACAGCCAAGCTTACAGAATGTGCCACCCGAGTATACGCAGAAGAACCAGGCGGTCGTATGCTTGGTTGAAATTCTGCAGTCATTGGACAACTGGGCCTCACAACGTCTAGTCGACCCGTCCGCATCTATACCTCACTCGTCCTCTCAGAAATCGATCGACAATCCGAGAGATTCGATTGATATGAACACGGCCTCGTTTCTCTCTTCCCCACGCATTGAGAGTTTGGACGGCATCACAACTCCGGTGGCAGAGGACGATCCAAGCCAAATTGAAAAGGTCAAACAAAGAAAGACCGCATTCACCAATGCAGTCCAGCAATTCAATTTCAAGGCCAAGCGCGGAATCAAACTTTTTATCCAGGAGGGTTTTGTGCGGTCCAACTCACCCGAAGATATTGCTGCCTTCTTGTACCGGAATGACCGCTTGGACAAGGCCATGTTAGGAGAGTATCTCGGTGAAGGAGACGCGGAGAACATCGCTATCATGCATGCCTTTGTTGACATGATGGACTTCTCCAAGCGACGATTCGTTGACGCTCTTCGCCAATTTCTGCAGAATTTCCGTCTACCGGGAGAGGCGCAGAAGATCGATCGCTTCATGCTGAAGTTCGCTGAGCGCTACGTAACTCAAAACCCAAATGCTTTCGCCAATGCGGATACTGCCTACGTTCTTGCCTACAGTGTCATCATGCTGAACACCGATCAGCACAGTGCCAAGATTAAGGGTCGCCGTATGAACAAGGAGGATTTCATCAAAAACAACCGGGGCATCAATGACAATCAGGATCTGCCTGACGAGTATCTTTGCTCCATCTTCGACGAGATTGCGCAGAATGAGATTGTACTGGATACTGAACGGGAGCATGCCGCAAACCTTGGCATTCCTACTTCTGCGCCGGCCGGTCTGGCCACCAGAGCTGGACAGGTCTTTGCAACAGTTGGGAGGGATATCCAAGGTGAGAAGTATGCGCAGGCCTCCGAAGAGATGGCCAACAAGACCGAGCAGCTTTACCGCAGCTTGATCCGGGCGCAGCGCAAGACAGCAGTCAAGGAGGCACTTTCTCGCTTCATCCCGGCGACTTCAGTTCGCCATGTTGGCTCGATGTTCAATGTCACCTGGATGTCATTTCTGTCTGGCCTATCTGCTCCAATGCAAGATACACAGTACCTAGAACTGATCAGGCTTTGCATGGAGGGTATGAAGCTGGCCATCCGTATCAGCTGTGCTTTCGAGTTGGAGACACCTCGGGTTGCGTTCGTGACAGCGCTTGCCAAGTTCACGAACCTGGGTAATGTCAGGGAAATGGTGGCAAAAAACGTTGAGGCACTCAAGGCACTGCTTGATGTTGCTTTATCTGAGGGAAACCATCTGAAGGGTTCTTGGAGAGAAATCCTCACATGCGTCAGCCAGCTTGACCGACTTCAGCTCCTCACTGATGGGGTGGATGAAGGTTCTCTACCAGATGTCTCTCGAGCTCGTATTGTGCCTCAACCGTCCTCGGATGGCTCCCGGAAGTCTATGCAGGCAGCGAGACGCCCTCGTCCTCGGTCAGTCAACGGACCTTCTGCCTTCCGCACCGAGGTTGCCATGGAAAGTCGCTCTGTCGAGATGATTAGGGGTGTTGATCGCATTTTCACTAACACTGCCAACCTTTCGCATGAGGCCATCATCGATTTCATTCGGGCATTGAGTGAGGTTAGCTGGCAAGAGATTCAATCGTCTGGACAGACCGACTCTCCCAGAACCTACAGTTTGCAAAAGCTGGTAGAGATCAGTTACTACAACATGACCCGAGTAAGGATCGAATGGTCTAAGATCTGGGAGGTCCTTGGACAGCATTTCAACCAAGTAGGCTGCCATTCAAACACGACAGTGGTTTTTTTTGCTCTTGATTCGCTTCGCCAATTGTCAATGCGTTTTATGGAAATTGAGGAACTGCCGGGTTTCAAGTTCCAGAAAGACTTCCTTAAGCCGTTCGAACATGTCATGGCGAACAGCAGCGCGGTGACTGTCAAAGACATGATTCTTCGCTGTCTCATTCAGATGATCCAAGCACGTGGTGATAATATCCGCTCCGGTTGGAAGACGATGTTTGGTGTTTTCACAGTCGCGGCTCGAGAGCCCTATGAAGGCATTGTGAACATGGCCTTCGAGCATGTTACCCAGGTTTACAACACTCGCTTCGGCGTCGTCATAACGCAGGGTGCTTTCCCTGACCTCGTTGTCTGTCTGACCGAGTTTTCCAAGAACTCTAGATTCCAGAAGAAGTCACTGCAGGCGATCGAAACCCTCAAGTCAACAGTTTCGAAGATGTTGAGAACGCCAGAATGCCCACTCTCTCACCGCGGGGCTTCGTCCGAGGGCGCCCACGAGGACGCCACCAACCTGACGCAGCAACTCACCCGCCAGTCGAAGGAAGAGCAATTCTGGTATCCGATCTTGATTGCCTTCCAGGACGTCCTCATGACTGGTGATGACCTCGAAGTCCGCTCGCAGGCATTGACCTACCTCTTTGAGACTCTCATCCGGCACGGCGGCGAATTCCCGCAGGAGTTCTGGGATGTGCTTTGGCGACAACTTCTCTACCCGATCTTTGTAGTGCTGCAGTCTAAGTCCGAAATGTCTAAAGTACCAAACCACGAGGAGTTGTCTGTGTGGCTATCGACAACCATGATCCAGGCTCTAAGGAACATGATAACGCTATTCACACACTACTTTGATGCGCTAGAATATATGCTAGATCGCATTCTTGAACTTCTGACGCTATGCATTTGTCAAGAAAATGACACCATCGCCAGGATCGGCAGTAACTGCTTGCAGCAGTTGATCCTGCAAAACGTCACGAAATTCAAGCAGGAGCACTGGAATAAGGTAGTTGGCGCCTTTGTCGAGCTGTTCACAAAGACCACAGCCTACGACCTGTTCACCGCCGCGGCCTCCATCACTTCCAAGCCCACCTCCGCCCAAGCAAAACCCGCAAATGGTGAGACGGCAACCGGCGAAGACAGCGCAAACGAATCAGCCGAGACATCATCGGTCCAAGAGACCAGCAGTGTCGACCCATCCAAGATCAACGGATCACAGAACGTTGCTTCGGAGCACGAAGAGGGAGACATGCCCACGGCTTCCAATGCCGCACTGGAAGACTACCGGCCGCAAACAGAGGCCCAGCAACAACCCGCTGCGGTCACCGTTGCACGACGTCGGTTCTTCAATCGGATCATCACCAACTGCGTCCTACAGCTGCTCATGATCGAGACGGTCCACGAGTTATTCTCCAATGACAAGGTCTACTCTCAGATCCCCAGTAACGAGCTTCTCCGGCTCATGGGCCTACTGAAGAAGAGTTACCAATTCGCCAAGAAGTTCAATGAGGACAAGGAATTGCGGATGCAGCTTTGGCGTCAGGGATTCATGAAACAGCCTCCGAACTTGCTCAAGCAAGAAAGCGGTAGTGCCGCCACCTACGTTCACATCCTGTTCCGCATGTACCATGATGAGAGAGACGAGAGGAAGAGCAGCCGTGCGGAGACCGAAGCCGCTCTCATCCCGTAAGTTGCCCCCCCCCCCCCCCCCACCCCGCCAGAGACATTTTTTTCATATGAAATCAAACGCGCGAGACTAATGTCAAATCATATTCAGACTATGCGCGGATATCATTCGTAGCTTCGTCCTTCTAGACGAAGATTCGCAGCATCGGAACGTCCTCGCCTGGCGCCCTGTCGTGGTGGATGTCATCGAAAGCTACACCAACTTCGCCTCGGAAGGGTTCCACAAACACATCGAGACCTTCTACCCCTTGGCCGTCGACCTGCTCGGCCGCGACATGAACCCGGAGGTTCGTCTCGCCGTGCAATCCCTCTTCCGCCGTGTCGGCGAGGTCAAGCTGGGTCTGCCACCCCGCCCGCAATCGCCGTCAAGCCATCGAAACTCCGTCGCCAGCCAGCTGTCCCGTAAGCACAGCAGCGGACGCTGAGCTCATGCATGCACTGCCAGGAGCTGGCTGACCCCCTTTCACCGATAACTGGACCATCCGTCTCGATCCTGCTCTGCGTGTCTGGGCTATCTTTCCCTCCTCCTCTTTCTTCCTCTTGTTCTTCTTCTCTTCTTGGATATCCTCGCCTTCATGAATGGGAAGGTCTCGCTTTTGTTCTGGAAGGTTCGTCTGGTGTATTAGACTTAAGTTCTCCATCATAGCCTTCGTCCTTGTTCATTTAAACCCCGGTCGTCTCGCGCTCCTCGTTTTCTCTCGAACCTTTATTATTATTATCCTTCATATTTTGTGCAAGCGGGCTCTCTATATATGTATGTACAAAATACCATCTTCATGGAAGCGTTGCAGGGGGTTATTTTCAGTCCTGTTGCCCGTCGCCCACTCTCGCAGCGAGACTGGTCTTTCAAGCGTAGCTCTCAGTTGAGGTCCGGAGTGGGGATTTGTATGAACCATAGTAAGCCCATTTCACTTCAGCTTGGTAGAAATCCTCGCGAGTATGCCTCCTGTCGCGCAATCGCAGAACCGGCCGACTTCGGCTACTGACTGTCTTGTAATACTCACCGAATCCCAACCAACCCAAGCCCAGCATATCATACAACCATAACCACGTAGCGCCGATCCCCGTAGAATATATATGTGCCGTTCTCAATTCCCCGGAGCCTTGGCCCGAATCTCCTTCAACGGGGGAATCTCCCCGGAGGCATAGAAAGCCAGCAGCGCGTCCATATCGCGCTCGTCCATCTCGACGAGATCCTCCAAGCTCCACGACTCACAAACCCCCGACATCCTGGCCCCGAACACAACATGTCAGCCCCAGCTTCACAAGAACCGACAAGAGTCCTTTCATCGTTACATCCCACCTTCCAAATCAAAAAGCCAAAAAAAAAAAAAAAAAAAAAAAAAAAACAAACACATACCACTTCATGCGCTTCGGCCCCTCCTCGACGAGAGGCGCCGTCTCGCGCAGCTTCCGGCGCAGCAGGCCGACGTTCTCGATGGCGGCGCCCATGTTGGCCGGCAGGGCGGCGGCGATCTTCTTGCGGACGAGGCTGGCCAGCCGGGGCCCGTTGCCGTTGGTGCTGACCATGACCTGGAGGGGCCCGTCGCGGTGCATGCTGCCGAAGTAGAAGTCGCACTCCGGGGGCACGTCGGCGATGTTGGCGGGGATGCGCTTCGCCTGGCAGAGCTGCCAGACGCGCGTCGAGGCCGCCGGGTCGTCGATGGCGCACAGCACCATGTCGGCCGTGTCGAGGTCTTGGGGCGCGAAGGCCCGGTCGACGTGCCTCACCTGGCACTGGGCCACCCGGTGGGCGACCTCGGCGTTCAGGCCGGCCGCCGGGCACACGACCGTCACGTGGGCGTCGGCGTTGAGAGCGTGCAGGATGCGACCGGCTGCGACCTTTTTATTTTTTTCATAAAGGTGGTTAGTTTAGGTGTGGCTGTTGGAAGGGGGGGAAAGGGGACGGAGGAGGTTGTGTATGCTGAGGCGGGGAGTATATATAATTGCATGGGCGATAAGAGAAGGAAGGGGGGGGGGGGGGGGGTTGCTTTACCTCTCCCCCACCGACTACTAGGATATGTTTATTCTTTGCTTGCCAGGCAATGATCAAGGAGCCTCCTCCCTGAACCTCGGGGAATTCTTGCGACATTGCGATTCTTGTGGATGTAAGACACAAGTGGTTGGTGATGGTGGTGGTGGTGGTTGTGTCATAGGCAAGTTTTCCTATCGGAGGGAAGCGCGGGGAGAGAATCGGCCATCGCCTATCGATTATGACTGAGTATCAAAAGACCAACAAAACAACCCCGTGACCTTCCTTCCGCCTGCCATTTTCTGCCCACTTCCCAAAAACCCCCAAAATCCCAAAAATCCCAGAAAACCAAAATTTACCCACCCGCGCGGGCCATTATTTTCTCCATTCTTTTTCTCCCTCTTTTTCTTTTCTTCTTCTCTTTCTTTCTTTCCTTCCCCTTCCCCCCCTCTCCCCTCAAAACACATCCTCCCCCCCAAATCCCCCACTCTTTGCTTTCTGGGCCGGTAATCTTGAAATGATTCCACCGCCCACGTCGGCTATTCATTCCTATTATTACCGGTCCATGCCTTCTCAGTCATAAGTCAAGTATCCAAGATGCGGGGAGTACAAATCTTTTCGGGAACATCCCACCCTTCCCTGGCGGAGACCATCTGTGAGCGACTAGGCACCCAGCCGGCTCGAGCCAACCTTGGGAAATTCAGCAATGGCGAGACCAGAGTAGATATCGGCGTCTCCGTGCGGAATCAAGATGTCTACATCGTGCAGAGCGGCAGTGGAAAGATCAACGACAGTGTGATGGAGCTGTTGATTATGATCTCTGCCTGCAAGGGTGGTTCCGCCAAATCTATCACAGGTACGTTGGGTTCTTGTCACTCTCTCTCTCTCTCTCTATGTGTACAACGGCTGACTTGTCTGTTTCCATCCTGCAGCGGTCATGCCGTATGGTCCTGTTTAAGCTCATTCCTGCGCATCTGATACTGACTCAAACGAGGTACTTCCCGTACTCTCGCCAATCCAAGAAGAAGAGCCACCGTGGCGCCATCACTGCCCGCATGTTGGCTAACCTCCTCTCGGTTGCCGGAGTGGACCATGTGATCACCCTGGATCTACATGTGAGTCTCTAATGGCTGTGTCCCACCGTGGGGGACCATCTACCATACCGCCTTCGACTGGAGTTCTTACCAAGGCATGATGAATCTAGGCATCGCAAATGCAGGGTTTCTTCGGCAAGCCCGTGGACAACCTGTTCGCCGAACCCTTCATCGCTCGATGGATTCGCATGAACGTCCCTAGCTGGAAAGAAGCGGTGGTCGTGAGCAAGAATGCCGGTGGCACCAAGCGTGTCACCTCGCTTGCCGATACCCTGAAGCTCAACTTCGGTATCGTCACGACCGATAGACGGCGTCCCAAGGTCCCCATGTCGATGACGGACAGCACCGTCTTCTTTGACTCGATTGAGGAAGAGAGCACGACCTCGTCGAAAGACCAAGATCCCTTCGCACTGCACATCCACAGCGCAGCCAGTGACAATGGCCAGGGTGAAGACTCGCGAGAGGAGTCCACCACCAACATGGAATCGCTCGTCGCGGCCAATCTGCTGCGCCCAGAGACCCCGACCGGCGCGCGTCGGCCGTCGGAGTTGGAAGCGGCACACGAGTACACCGATGTTCGTGTCCAGGACGTCATCACCGGCCGACTGGTTCAGGGCCACCTGGTGGATGATGACTATCCTTCTACCGGTCCCACTTCTGTACCTGCTTCGGGCGAAACAACCCCGGGTCAGAACGCGAGCGGCGAACCCTCGGAGGCGGTTCCCGAGTCGATGATCAACTCTCTCATCTCGACCACCCCTTCCCTTCCCGGCGATCACGCGCTAGGCGGCTCATTCGATGCTGCCGAGTCCTCCGACGAGGAGGGTAGTGTCGGCCGTCACGCTGAGCAAGAGAAGACCATTACCCTTGTCGGTGACGTGCGCAACCGGACCGTCTTCATCGTCGATGACATGATCGACAAGAGCGGATCCTGGGTCGCTGCTGCTGAGACAGTCGTGAAGAAGGGTGGTGCGAAGAAGGTCTACTGCATTGCAACCCACGGTCTCTTTGGGGATGAATCCCTGGAGCAGATGGAGGCATGCAAGGCCATTGACCACATCGTCGTTACGAATACATTCCCCATCGCTCCTCAAGTTGCCAAGAAGTCGAAGAAGTTGATTGTCATCGACATCTCAAGCCTCTTGGCCGAGAGCATCAGACGCCATCACTATGGCGAAAGGTTAGTTCCTCCCGTTCCTCCAGCCTAAATTTAAAGTGCTAACGGCTGCCATAGCGTTTCGGCTTTGTTTCACCTAAACGATTAGACCTTTCGACTATTGAGTCCTATCCTCAATGGATCCTCTTTGAACACAATCCCACAATTCCCTACATTTCCAAACCTCCATGTCCAGAGCGTAAGCGAGCTGGGTTCTGGGTAAGATGATGACTAAAGACAGTGATGACGAGTGCCTTGATGATTTTCTCAGCGAATGGCTCTTTTTTTTCTCATCTTGCCGTGTTGATGCACGCAAGTCCATTTTGGTGGTGATACACGGCAGGTTAACCTCTACTATTATCAGCACCTGAGTACTGAATGATACCATTGACCATTTGCGCATCCCATTTCCTGCTTGGGCGAAATCGCAGCTGCAGGGGTGGGGGTCGGTGACATGATCACTCCCACAAAGCACGGGAAGATGCGCCGTGAGTCCCAATTTTGCAGACAGTTGCATTGTTTCCCTGTCAATTCGGTCCAAGTGCATGTTGTTTCCCCCGTTGGTGCGTTTCATAACCACCATTTCTCTTTCGTAGGACGGTTGGCATGTCGATCCATTCGACCACCACAACCTGTCAATCCAAAACCAGCGATGCAGTCCACTCTGGGTACTGCAGGGGCGGCCTGTTGGAAAGGAGAGTCATTCTCTGGACCTGAGTTCACAGGATCGTTCTTAACGGAGCGTTGGGAGAGCAAATTACCGGTCCTGCGCGGTCTTCTATGACCCTTCCGAGCCTTTTGGCTCGGTGGCAAGTAGTCGTACTGCGCTGGACCGGTCGAGGAGTGAAGGCACCACTTTCTTTGGGGGCATCTGCCCCCATGACTTTTCAGTCGGTGGAAATGGCGCAAGAGAACATCTCGGACACTATCTTCATGTCACAGTAGCCTGTAAACGATTTCCAATTTAGCTGAATATGACCAATTTCAAACCCATCTTGTTCCAGAGTGTCCTAATCCGATTGGAGCTCCTGTTTCTGTCATCATGTGCATGTAATCGTATGTCAGATGAGCATTTGCGATCGATGACAGACTAGACTTGACTTCGAGCGACTACGAAGTAGGTTCAGAGACGTCCGATTCTCGTCCGATTCTCCTTTGGCGCGCTCGGTGAGCGATGCAGTTTTCCTTTTTGCCAGGGTCAAAGTCGAAATCTTCCGACCCGTGTTGCTATCCTAAGACGACTCGCAAGTCACGGAAGGCAGTGCAGGATTAGCGGCGTGCAGCTTGCCAGCCGGCATAGAAGGAATCAGCTTCCGATTCAGTTGACAATTGCAAAGGAGAGGATGGCGGTGTGCATGAGCCCGCGGGCTGATTGCAAGATTGGTCCGTTTGCTATGCGAAGCTGGACGAGGTCGAACAGAAGCAGCCCCTTTCATTTCTCCCGAATCAACCTTTTCATATGCACGCTACTAGTTGACCAAGCAAGATGCATGCTCGAATCGGATGGTGAACAACGGATTGGGGCAGAATTGCTTTCCGCCTAAAAACGAGTACTCTACGCATAGACGTGAGATTGCGACTGATCCGGAGAAGGATGGAGGGGTTTGATGCTCAAATCTGGCCAAGTCCTACTGTACATGCATCACAATGGCCATGGCAAAAGAATGCCCTTGTTCTAGGCCCGGTCGAGCGGCTCGTCCGACAGCTCGTTTAAGGAGCGCCACTTGCCAAATTGCACCTTCGGCATAAGCTGAACAAATGGGTGAGAAGTGAAGCGTGTGGGGATCGTAAAGCAATTGGGGGCGGTTTCTCCGGTGTGGTTCTGAGCATGGGACAGAACAAAAAGACGTATCGAGCAGACAAAAGTACCTTGCGTCACCGAAACCCAGGGAAGGCGCCCTATCCCAGGACTATGAGAGGCGGAGCCAATTAGGGACCAGACTAGCAAGGCCCGAAGCACGACGGCGCAGAATTTATGCCCGGAACATTCCCGGTAGATCAGGGAAGCATGCGGCTAGCATGACCAGTGGTGATTTGTGGTTCCTGAAATCAAGGAATCGGCCTCGGATGCTTGCAAGCGGTTTACGTACCTCAACCAAAGTCGTTGGGCATATGGGACCTCAACTTGAGAAGGATGTTATAGGTATTGTCTCAATGTTCCTAGGGCTTTGAAGGCAATCCGACAAGGTACAACCCTGAAGCGTCTCATAGATCTCATTTGGTGGATGCCTAGTCCAGCCACAAGTGGTCTTCAAGAGCGGCTGAAGTACGGAGTAGTGTTGCTTCCTGTATTCCCGCCATGCTGACAGAAATCGACCCGCCTGTCAAGCGATATCCACCGCACTTGATCCAAGCGCTGGGTCAAGTTCAGCCTCTCGTGTTCTCATTTTAGGCCTGAGAACTAGGGGAACGCTCGGAGCACTAGAAGTACCGCGTGTCGGGTCCCGGACTGCATGTGCAGTTCGTTCTAAAGATTATTCTCATCGATGACACAATGCCATCAACAAGAGAAGTGGCATCTCGATTCGAGGCTAGAGGGGATGTTTGGTGGTCGTTTCGCTACTTCCAATATTGTGGGCGAGACAACCAACTCGGTCCTTGGAGCTCATTTACGGGAAGATCGACATAATCAAACGAGCGGTAGGTGAGCGGCTTACAGCTCGCATGACTACAGCCACTCATAGTGTTGAGAACCCACGAAAGACGGCAGTTTGGTGAGCAAGCGAACCAGTCAAAAGTAAGTACTGCCCAGCAGGTCGTTCGCTGTTCCAGACACGGAGGAATCTCAACTTTGAACTTTGTGAGCTAGACACTGTTGACTTTGGATAATATTACGAAGTACGGACGACTTTTGTTCTCCAGGGCCCCCGAACTTACCGGCAAGCCACTTGGGCATAATCCTGGTTCGCAGGTGCGGGTCGCCTGCAGACGCACGGCGCAATCGGCTTCGATCGGCAAAAATAGACAGGAACAAGCATGATTGAATCGAGGTGTGACGCTCACAGGGGTCGTGCCTGCTTGCTCAAACGTCAGCGACGCCCCCAACATTGCCTCTGCAAAGGCGGGCTGGGAACAGCTGCAGGGATGGACCCGAAACCATGGATGTATGAACGTTAATCCCAGTGCTCTCCTTGGCCCATCTGGTGGAGAGAGGCAGCGCTGACAGCTTAGAGTGGGGAGATCTCAGAGGGTAAAAGTGTGCTGTTTGTTGCGCTGCGATTGTTTGTCCTAGCTTGTCGGGAAGCCCCTGCCTGGCTCTGCGAAGTGCATCGGTAGCACCGGCAGACCGACATCCTCCTCCTGTGGTGAACCGTATGGCCGAAGTTTAACAGTGATGAGATGGAAATGAGTTCAAGCTCAAAGCAACTAGCTCTGAGCGATTGCTAGTTTTAGAAGGATGGATGGAGGGATGGATACATCCAGAGCAAACAATTGGAGTGAGTGGCACGGCAGTTGTTGAGATGGGTCTGGATCGGGATGCACAAGTAACTACCGATGGAGGTTCTAGAAAATTGGGTTCAATGCATGACGTTCGGCCGAGGTCATGGAAAGCCTTGTAGGGGAGCATAAATAGAAGCAGCAGCAATGATCGATGGGGAAACAAGAACGAGCGATGGGGTGAAAGGATTGGCCAGAAAGGCTGGATCTGGAAGATCGAGATTCCAGGAACCAGGATGTGCAGAGGGCGGAAGGATCAATTCGTGATGAGATATGATGCATAGATAGGTAGATGAATGGATGGATGGATGGATAGAGAGAGAGAAAGAAGTGGAGGTGGAGAAGGGGGAGAGAGAGGGGGGAGTGGAGAAGAGAGAGAGAGGAAGTACGGGTACGGGAGAGACGGTAAGAAGGAATGAAAGGAAGGCGGCCGGGGCTAGACAAGGAAGCAGCAGAAGCAGCAGCAGATCGGATCGGATCTACACTCCCTTTCCTGTCTTCAACTCTCCTTCCAGCCCCTTTGGGGTTATTTTCTTTGACTGGTCCTGGCTATGATGGAATTATTATTAAGGGGAAGTCTGTCATGATCCAGACTCAAAGCTTAAAATGAGGAACCAAGAAAGATGTCAGTAGGAGCAGTAGGAGCAGGAGGAGCAGGAGGAGCAGGAGGAGTGGGTTGGATCCACCGGGAAAAATGATCTGTAGAAGACTAGAAGCACCACCACCACTCGCTCACCCAGTCGGATCTATTCATTGACTGGGACTAAAGGCAAGTAGACCGATTAGACAGTTTACCAGACTTACTTACCACTTACCCAGTAGACAGATATCAGTGACCAGGCCCTGGGTCCCAGTAACTGCAACTCAATTCGGGTTGCTCAATTGCATTTATTGGATTTTATGGATATTTAGATATTTAGATATCTAGATCGTACTTTCTTTTCTTTTTCTTTTCTTTTCTTTATTTTTTATTTTTATTTTTATTTTATTTTTTGGTAAAATCCTTTCTGCAAGAATAATCCTAACCTCCATATGGTTCCTCCACATCCTTCCTTCTTTCCTTCTTCTCGATCTTGAGATCTCACATACATCTATCTCTCACTCATCTTTGTCCACACCCGAATTCCTTCTGTTTCGATCGCATCCCTTCTCCGTCCTCGTCTCCCCCTGCTATTTGTCTGATTGTATTCATCAGTCGGTGGTAGCTGTGGGCGACTCCACTTTCAATTAATGATCCGTCGAGAGTAGTCCGGGTACGTGCATCGTGCTTGCTTCCCTGCCGACGGCGAGTGCGGATTCCTATGCAGCTGGTAGGCTTCTCGCCTGATTGAGTGCTTCTGGACCGCTGTCTTCCATACGAGTGACTGTAGTTGAGATCGCTGTTTGAGACACCGTCATTCCAAAGCAATGCAACCAGCCCATCGCTGAGAGAGAGCGCACGCGAGAGAGAGAGACTTCCGAATCCTATATATACTATGGCTTCGCTGCCCTTCCATTCTTCCATTCTGCAGAACCACGATCAAGATTTACTCCTTCTTCGCTCCTCCTCATCCTCTCTGAATCATCGCATAACTAAGTTATTGTCCCCTCTTACTCAGAACGAATCACCCTTACCTTCTCTTCACTCTCCGTTCCCAACTCAATTCAATCGTCTTTAAGGAATCCAGACCCTTGCGCAAGAACGAGCTACCACATAACCCAGCCCTACGACATTGAGAGATATCAATTGCTCCTACACGCAAGATCCGGCGTCGAAAGTCACCGATAACCCTTACCCCAAGCCTCTTATTCTGTTGATCAAACCTTTGGTAAGGCCATGAGATCTCCTGATCCGCATCTTGTGTCTCGGGCATGAGGGAGCGGCAGCCCCGAATCGATGAACTGACGGGCCTTGACCAGACACCAAAAGCACAATGGCCAACCAATGCTCCGGTCATCGTTTCGCCATTGTACAGGCAACGAACGGCAACATCCTTACCTGGCGGTGTTCCGACTGCAACTCCGGCCCCTTTGTTGCCATCTGGCAATGCAAGATCTGTCTCCATTTTCGCTGCAACGCATGCCACACCGCCAAAGCATAGTTCTTCCCTTGCTTTGGGGATCGGTAAGTGCCACTGGCCGGATACAACACCCATCCGTTCACAGTCACATACTGTGCGCCTGTTGTGGAACAAAAAGGACTAACGTTGGGACTCCTCAGTGCTCGCCCTGGAAGGGTTCTCGAAACCTGACGACACCGCCGCAGCTTGCTTCCCATGCATGGCTTGCATTGGGATCGGCAGAGCACCCCATGCAGATCTGTCCTCAGACGGATAATCTGTTCCCAATCTCTTGTCTTACTTTTCCTTAATAGGTCCACTTTATCCTCTTTTGTTCTCTTATTCTACCTGTCACCTGTACCACCCAGATGCAGGTGGCATTCTTTACTCCAGACGTCACTTTTGGACGAACGAACTCGTCCGGATATCTTATCCATCTGCCCACCCACCGCGATCCGAAGCTCGATGCATTTTTCTCAGTTCGATTCAGCCCAAGGGGGAATTGAGAGATCTGACGTCCTCTGACCTACTCCAAGCGGGAGAAATAGCACATTCCAGCTCATCTGCGGGGGCATTGCAACTGACTCGCTGTCTTGACGGCTGGACCCAACAGATACAGTCTTGTGCAGCTCGTCTCTGTCCCTTGATCGAACTGCTTCGCGCGTCCTTCGCGGACTTTGTCTCGCGTTTGCAAAACGCTCATCTGCTGTCATTTTTTGATCTGTTCTTGCCAAGCCTACGCGTGTTTTGTTCACAGTGCTATTCTTTTTAGAATTGCATCGCTCCGGCGTTCAGGGTTCAAGGAACCAGGGAAAAAAAACATTCGGGAGGAGTCATTGCTTGATGGTATTTTGGTTCGGCTGTTTCATTTCTGTTTCCTGTGTATTCAAATACGGATGTTTTGTTTGTCCCTTCGGCGTCCTGGCGATCCTCTGCTCTACCTTTAGATAGAAAATACTCATAGACTATTCCTCGGGGAAAATACAATACAACCTGCGACGACGCAAACCCAACTCATCTTTCTTTCTTCCCCGCCCCGTCAATACATCCACGGTCTCTCCCCGCGGCTCCCCCATTATCCAAACCCGCTCTCCGACATCCGACACCATGCACGTCCCCAGCTTGCGCTTACCGTCAGGCAGACAGAAGATAACCCCCATCAAGAAAAGAAGTCGATGCACGCTAGACCCGTGACGTGACGTGACGTGACGTGACGTGACGTGACATGGTAATGCCGCAGCGTCAGCGGCGTGCCAGCAGCCTTGTTGCTGGGGTTAGCTGGACTGATGGGTGCATAAGCCGAAGCCGTCCCTTGCTTGGGTTAACAACCCGAAATCCTCTCTCTTGTACAGTACAGTAAGTAAGGACCCCGCCGGGATTGAATGAATATGTAGGGTTTCACATGTGCGAGTGAGTATCCCCGGTATCGGATGTTGAGAGGGACTCGTGAGGCTCAGTGCTGGGGTTAGTTGTAGGACCGAAGAAGACGTGGTCGAGGAAGCAGAAGAAGAGAGACGGAACAGGTGAGGATGGCATGCGGGCTCATAGTAGTGCCTTACTCTGTACCCCGCCGGAATACATCCCTACCGTATTGAGCGTGCAGATGAGGACATGGCCGCGGTGACAGACAATAGCTGCCTGGCGTGAGCTGATTATCTATTATGCTTAATCGGCGGAGTGAAACATTGTGTTTGGAGGCTCTTTGTCTTGCGCAGCGAGCGAATTGGAGAGTGCAGGTCGGGCAAGAAGTAAGGGAACTGGTACTGTACAGTTCCAGTTTGGCCTATGGACTGTGTAGTAGGTAGGAATGTATGCAAACGTTTTGGGATACGCCGGCATATTCTGGTAATTCTGCCGATTGGACTACGGGCTCGTCATTTTTATACCTGCTTCGGGCTATTCGGTTATATGGAGACTGTGAATAATGCATAATACTATTACAATATCCTGGTCATCCTAGACTACAAAAGACCACTAGGGAATATGCATTGTAGATGTGAAGCAGATGATTAAGAGATTAGATGCGTGCCAGAGGCACGTAGATTTCACGAAAGCACCGTCAATCAGGTGTAAATACTCTGTTCACCTTTCGTCAGTATACAGCCCAGATTGGGTTTCACCAAAGGGAGGGAGCTTACCTCGGTGATTTGGTTCACCTGCAAACCAGGTTCGGCCATATTAGCATCCTTCAAAAAGTCCAACGGCATCCAAACCAGATGTCCCTTGATCTTGTCGAGCCTCTCACGAGTGTCCTGAATAGGTTGGTAAGGATCAGACAAATGACCTTGCTTGATGCCCTTAGGAATGAAGTGATCGTAATCCTCAAAGGTGAGGATCTTGTCATCGGGATCCGCGCGGAAGAGCATCCGGTACATGTCGGTGTTGACGGTGGCCTGGTTGGTCCACAACTCCCACAGTGCGTCGTTCATGGGATCCGTGACGAAGTCATTCTCCGGCCCCTCGAGAATCTGATTCATGCACGCGTACGGAGGCTGGGCGTTGGGATGTTGCGATGCATCGTATTCCTGGCAGGGAAGCAGGCCGAGGTGTTCGCGCCACAGTTGCCGACGCAGGGTTGCCGCAAGCCGGGCGGCCTTGTATGGCTGACCATCCATGGTACTATCGATGAAGTCTTGGTCTTCTACAACGATGGCTAACTCGCTGTCGTGGTAGCCACATTGAGACTGCGCGAGATGGATTAGTTGGTATGCTCGCAGGGGCTAATGTAGGTAGCTGCAAGGGGAGAATGGAAAAGGGCCTACCCGATCATTGATGTTGGCGCTTCCACAAATGGCGATTCTGTCATCGACAATGCACACCTTGCCGTGCACATAAAGTTCCTCTTGAACAATGTTGTCTATCTCCGCGTCGGGCTCGCCGTCCCAGGGCTCGTCGGACATTCTACCGCCGTTGAGCATTGTGGTGTGGGCCACGGTGTCACAGCCCTTCAAGCCCTCTTGCTCCCTATGGCGTTCGACTTGCTCTTCGTACTTGCGCAACTGGTCAATTCGTGCCTCCTTCTCCTGTTGCGCGTTATCATATCCAACTTCATGCTTGTCTCCTTCATTGTCAATGGCAGGGTGGACACTGTCGCTCATAATGGACTCTGCAATTCCACGTTGGATGTCATTGTACGTGACGCCGGCCTCCTTCTCCAAACTTTCGAGAGCAGGAGTCTTGTTGATACGGTCATAGGCCCGTAGATTGAACAAGAAGACGTGTTCTGCTCATGTTAGACATGATTACCCGCATCAAGCGTGGTTCGACTTACGTCTCGGGTCTACACCCTGGGCAGAGATCTGCCCGAAAATGGAGTGCTCGCCGCGATGAATAGACTTGTATTGGTAGTCCATGATCGCGCGTGTGCCGGTCGCGGCGTTCTGTCTGAGGTCGCCTGCAAACCCGGGAATGGCGGGGATGACGATGATCACGCGAAACTTCCTTCCTTCCTTGCCCGCTCGCACGACTGCATCGACGATCGACCGCCCGATTGTGTTCAGAATGGGTTTCTGCTGGTCTCCAGTAGCAGTGACTAAAAGCTGTTAGGATATGCAAGATTGAACAAGATCAAGCGATGTTATCTCACTAAAGAACTGGTTCTCGATGTAGACGAAATGCTGGGCCTGGCTGATAATCTCCTTGTAGGCGTTCTGAATACTGTGCTCGGTCAGGATGCCACTACTCCAATCAGCGCTGCTGCGCACGATCTGTGCTCGCGCAAATCCCTGCTTGCCAAGGGGCTTCGTATCGAGAGGCTTCAGGGGGTGTTGCACGTAGTCGCCGCAAGGGTATTTCGGGCGTTGTACTCCCACCAGATCCTCGTCCTCCCCGGTACGACCCTCAAGCATAAGCCAATCAACGCCATGGTCCCGTTTATACTTGTCCCGCTTGATGAAGTTCCAGCGAAGAACAAAGTGCTCTGCGATGTCGTACACACAGTCACCCATCACACCCATGGCAACGTCATGCCAAGGCATCCGACCGTACTCCGCTTTGCTGAGCTCGTTCTGCTGCCAGTCTTGCACACTCTGGAAATCCATGATCCGATTATTGTTGAATTCCTGTCCGGGGAAGACTTCGTCTTTCAGATTGGAAGGGTGAACATCTGCCAGAGGGTGCTGATGGGCATCCCATCTTCCGAAGCACAGATCGATACCTCCAATGAACGCCAACGCATAATCAATGACAAGAAACTTCTCATGATGTGCCTGGCAGATTGATGGTCAATTAAAGCGTGGGCGCATGTGCGGGTGCAGACCTACCCAGTACAGAGTCATGTCTGCAGCATTCTCAAAGATGTTATGATCCGGATGTCTGAGGACTTTAATGTTGCCGTAGCCGGGCGAGCCCTCCGGACATAGTGCGCGCAAGGCATGCTTCGTATGAGCCGAGTTACAGGTCAATGCTTGATTCACCTATTTACTTCGTGTCAGCGATTGTGCAACTGTGCAACCGAGGCGGCAACCGGACCTCCTTATACACAATGACGTAGATCTTCACCCCGGCCTCTGCGCGGCGTTTGAGGACCTGATCCAATCGCCATTCCTGATGCGCATACGCAGGCCGACGGAGGAAGAGTTCTGGAGAGAGCCACCAGTCGGCGATGTAGATGACCTCCTGAGCCTCTTCCAGAGCAATGGAGACGGCCCACATATAGTCGAGCGCATCTACATACCACTTGACCCGGTTGCCTTCACGGATGGGGGCGAAGGATTGGAACCGGTTGGACTCGGAAATGGCGGCTCTCTTGCGGTCTGTCTCCTGTTCGTGCGCTTCATCATGGCGATGATTGGGGTTAATGATGTTGAAAAATTTGCCGACTTTGTGCTTGAAATGAGAGGCCTTTGCCTCGAAACTCTCAATGTGAGTGTCTGTTTTTCCCCACGGCTAATTAGTTGAATCCACCGAGGGAGAGAGAAGGATAACCTTTGAGATGATCCTCCAAGTGATCGATTTTAGACCTCAGCTTCTCCATCGTGATCCAGCGCGATAGAGTTATAGTAGATTTTAAGTGATGAGGAGGGGCAGGGAAAATCTGCAGCCAGGTCTGTCAACTGCAGCTGGTGAAAGGAAAAAGAATGGGGAAAAGGAAGAGGGGAGAGGAGGGGGGAATGGGGATCCACCGACGATCGGAAATCAATCAGAAGATAACGACTGTGCACTGTGTAAAAAGGTTTCTGCCTGGGAAACAGTTCCAGATCCGCCAAGGCGATCGGCATAAGGGCAGGGGCCAGTGGGAGAGATTCGCGTGAGGTAATAATATCAGAATCTAATATGGAGACGCGGAAATGCAATCAGAAGCCAGCCCTGAGTCCAGGGCGCAACAAACCGTGTGTGGGGTGATGTCATCGCCCTCCGCCTTATCCAGCCTTGTTGCGGCCTCAGGCTGAATAGTGGTGGTTGGCCTAGAAAGGCAGGCATAGAACTAATCATATCATCTCCCTTTGTGGCTATGGCACAAACCTACAGAGTACTTTTCTCGGATTCTCTGAGCTAACCACCTACCTCATACTCAGAAATGGATCAAGTGAACTTAGTGGTACATGATTGAAATACCCATACCTGGTTCACACTAGACTGTCGCCCTAAAGCATCCCTCCTGCATGTTCCTGTCGCGTGTCAGTGGATTTGCCTCGGGTAGACTCCACCCTCATCCACGGTGTGCTTCCATGGGAGCCCTGCTGCACATTTCATCATCACCATCATCATCGCCGTTACTTTCTTTCTTTGAATGTCTTACCCATGACCCCTCCTTCATTGGCAGTGACACACCATGAGCGCATCACGCAATATCTACAAGGATGATATCGACTTCACCGCCCTTGCCCTGCAGTCCCCGGATTTCGCAAAGTAGTACGTGCCCCCCATGTAAGCCACTTGATTCGTCATGACATGGCCGGCCAAGAAAAAGCTCAAAAGTCCCAATTTAGTCTGAAATCCAACGGACAGTTGGACTTTACCGACCCCGATGCCGTGAGGTGGGCCCACATTGCTACCAAAGACACCCTAAACACTCTCAGTCCGCCAGCTAATGGACACAGGCAATTGACCAAAAGTCTGTTACGGCGAGATTTTGACCTGAAGGTGGACATCCCTGACAAGAGACTTTGCCCGCCGGTATGCATTTCCCGACCAACCCCAAACCACCAATGACTGTGAACGGTTCACTAATTATGCAGTACAGGTTCCGAACAGGTATAGAAGAGAAACGCGCGATCATTAACAGGCTGCTGCACATGGGATTTAACCGTTTCATAGGCTGAACTATATCCTCTGGCTGCAAGACCTCCTCGATACCACGGGAGATAAGTACCAGGACAGCTACGACGCCGATCGAAAAGTCGTCGGGCTTGACATGTACGTCGCACATATTCAATCCCACAGATCAAGCATTGATCGTGAAACCACAGCGGGACAGGATGTTGCAGTATCTACCCTTTGTTAGGCTGCTCCATGCGGCCTGGCTGGAGCTTTTTTGCTACTGGTAGGTACTTCTGCGGAGCCACAAGCACATCCCAAATTCACTTACACTACGTAGATATTGACGAAGGCAATATCGAATCGTCGCGAGCAAACGTGTCCGCCAATGGGCTTGACTCGCGAATCACGGTTGTTAGAACAACTTCAGAGGAGAGACTCATCCCATCGGACACGAAACTCAAAGTTGACAGGTTTGTTCAACAGCCCCTCTTGCGCATCTGCTCTGCCTCACACCACGAAGACTAGACTTCACCATGTGCAATCCTCCCTTCTACGCCTCTCGGGATGAGATGGTAGCATCTGCCGAAGCCAAGGACAGGCCACCCTTCTCGGTATGAGCATCGACCTCCGCAATTCAGATCATTCATTTACTTACACAAACCCCCCAGGCATGCACAGGTGCAGAAGTCGAGATGGTGACAGCAGGCGGAGAAATCGCTTTCATCTCCCGGATGATCGAAGAAAGTCTGCAGCTGCGCGACAAGGTGCTCTGGTACACGTCGATGTGCGGAAAACTGAGCAGCATCTCCGTCCTCATCGAGAAGTTAGTTGGGCATGGCAACAACAACTACGCCGTGACCGAGTTCGTCCAGGGCAACAAGACCAAACGATGGGCCCTCGCCTGGTCATGGACTGATCTCCGTCCGACAGCGGTATGTGCCCGTATCTGTGCATTGAGGAAATCTATCACTAACCCTAACGGATACACCAGGCCGTAGCCCGAGGCATCCCTACAACCCCAAAACACCTCCTTCCATTTCCATCCGAATATACCTTCACCGCCACGACCGACTCGATCGATGAGGTGGCCACGACCGTTGACGAAGAGCTCGGAGCACTACCCCTCCAGTGGCTCTGGCGTAAGAGCCTTGCCTCAGGCGTGGGCTTCGCGATGCAGAACGTCTGGTCCCGTCAGGCCCGTCGCAAGTTGCGCAATCCCGACGCGATGGCCGACCAGCCCCCGGTCGAGGAAAGTAAAGCCGCTCTCGGTTTCAGGGTGCAGCTGAAGAAAGGGGTTAGCGACGACCAAGGGGTGAAGGTGATCATCCGGTGGATCAAGGGAACAGACACTGTTCTCTTCGAGAGTTTCTGCGGCATGCTAAAGCGTAAGATCGACAGCAAGCAATAACCTGAACCCCAATACCTTAATGTCCAGATTCAAAATCAGATGAATAGAATCAGTATTGACATTCGTCTGGTAAAGAAAAACACACAGTGTCTGCTTAAATTTTTCAGATTCGGAACATGAATAATCGTGACTTAACAGAAACCTGGTCCGACAACGGTAACCAGCGTGATAAATGCTTCACACACAAACCCACACACACAAACTCTTTCTCTACATATGCATTTGAATCACACAAGATCTAGGATCTAAGCACTGCCCACCTCAGACTGCAAGGCCTTCAGACGCTCCCAGCCCTCGGAATCCTCCCAGAACTCCTTGCCCTTGCCCAGGATACCGCGCACGGCACTGCGGGCCTTGAACCGCCAATCCTTGGCCACCAACTCGGGCTCGCCCTCGGCAGCCCCCTCCTGACCTTCCTTGTCCATGGGACCGTAGCGGGCGTAGCCATCACGGACCAACCGTTCGGTGGCGCGCACGACGTCCAGCCACTTCTTCTCGTCGCCCATCTGGAACGCGCCCTGGGTGGAGGAGGCGACGGTGGCGCGCCAGGCCTTCTCATGGGCCTCGAAGGCCTTGGAGGGCCGGTCGCGCCAGGCCTCGACGCCGGCGACGAGCAGCCACAGGGGCGCGGAGTGGGTGATGAGCGGGACGACGGCGTGGTCGACGAGCGAGAGGATCTGGCCGGGGACGGTGCCGGAGCGCACGATGGGCTCGGCGGCGGGGTCGCTGTCGTCGATGCGGATCAGCAGGTCCTGGTACTCGTAGGCGCGGACCAGGTGGTCGACCAGCATGCCGAGGATGGGCATGTCGATGCACTTCTCGCCCTTCTTGGAGCCGACGAGCTCGATGAGGCGGCGCTGCGCGGTGACGACGTCCCGGAACGGGGTGAACGGCGGCGGGATCGAGGCCGCCACCGTCAGCACGTTGTCCCAGATGCGCGCGTCGGTGTGCTTGAGCGAGGCGGCGCGGTGGAGCGCGGCCAGGGCCTCGCGCTTGCGCTTGTACGGGTCCTCCGGGGCGGGGGCCGCGTCGTCGCCGGAGGCTTCCTCTTCGTCGTCGGCCAGAGGGGCCTTGGGGGGGCGGGGTTGTTCGGAGATGACCGGGGTGTCTTCGTCGGGCTTGGGGGAGCGGAGGATCGCGGCCGCCAGGTTGCTCCAGCCTTCGGCGTCGGTGTCGTCGAGTTGCACGGTGCGGGTGAAGGAGAAGATGGCGTCGTCCCAGCGGTGGAGCTCGAGCTGGACGCAGCCCAGCGCGAACCAGGCGCCGTGGTTGAGACGGTTGATGTCCAGGCTCTTGCGGTAGGCTTCTTCGGCCTTCTCGAGGGCCGGGGGCTTCAGGGTGAGGTAGTGGCGGGCCAGGGACCGCTGGGCACGAGCGTATCGCTGGTTCGATACCTCCCAGGCGCGCTCGTACATGCTAGCGTCGGTGTCGATGTCACCCAGGATACAGAGGAGGCGAGGCGCATCGGCGGGCAGGGGAGACAGCTCCAGTCCTTCGAACCTCTCGCTGTCATCGTCGGGATCCTGGCCCGTCGGTTGGTAGAGCTGCCTGCGGACCATCTGTCGGGCCTTGTCCTCTCTCTCCGTTGCGGCGTAGCAGAGTGCAGCCTCAGCCCACATCTGGAGACGCTCGTAGATGTCAAGGGCGGTCCGCAGACCTCCAAGGTTGACCCACCGAGTGGCAAGCTCGGCCTCCAGGTCCCAGCGGGTGGAGAAGTTCATGAGCCACACGTATTGCAATCTCTCGGCGGCAGAGGCGGACTCGGATTTCTCGGGGCGCGGCAGGAAGGTCGTGGGCTCGTCGACGGCAATGCCGGCTTGTTCATCGGATGTGGCGGTGTCAGCAATGACCTGGTCCACGAGCGCTTGCATTTGCAGCACAGATCTCTCGACGGTTCTGGATCGGTGACCTTCGACGCGACTACGCACCAACAAACCCTGAGTGTAAATCTGCCAGTTCGAGCTGCCACCTTCCAAGACACGGGTAGCGTATGGCGCCGTCTCCTCGCGGGTGATGCCGTTCTCCGGGGCGGTATTGGTGATGGCCGAAGCGAAGGCAAGAAGAATGGCGGAGTCGACGGGTTCGAGCTTCGGCTGGTCGCCAGGGTCCAGGGCAGCCAATGCCGGCGGGAGTGCCGCTTCATCCTGGACAGTCACCGGCTTGTCTTGGGAGTCTTGTCCCTCGGCCTTAGCGTCGGCCTTAGCGAAGGAGATAGATTCCAAGAGGGTGTCGTCATTGAGGTCCAGGTTCTTCGGGCCCGAGGCATTCTCGCTCTTGCTGTCCTCCGACGTCGTTTCGGCGCTCTTGGCCAGAATCACGAGCTGACTGACATCGCGTTCCTGGAACTTCGTTCTCTTGCCCAGTTTACCGGTCAAGGCGAACTCGAACTTCCGTTCTTTGGCGGCCTGCTCGAGATCCGCACGGGCCTTGGCGTCGAAGCCATGGACTGTGTGGATGGTTGCTCGCTCGAGCAAGAAGCTTCCCTTCTCTTGCGCAGTACATTGAGCACTCAAGACCATCTTGCTAATGTCATCGAGCTCGTTGTAGATCGCATCCTGCAGTGTACCAGTGACCTCCGACAGCATCTTCTGGTGGAGGAAATTGACGCGGAGTCGTGCCGTCCTGGCCACCAGCGGGCCGTTCGTCACCAGGACATCGGTATCGGCCAAGATGGCCTTGGCGACAGCAAACAGCTCGACGTTGGGGGTCAGCTTGTAGGCTGCCTCGCCGTCGACGGAGAGGTTACGAATGACATGGGCACGAACGGCTCGGAGGGTGGCTGCGTCGGGCCGCAGAGCAGCGGGGATGATGGTGTCGGCGGGGCTGTAGGTCAAGGGAGGTCCCGTAACGTTGGATTGCAAGAAAGCGAAGAGAGCAGCCAGGGCAATGTGAAGCAACTGCGAGCGTTGTTGTTCGGAAGTCAAGCCCTCGACGGGCGATTGCGAGACCGCCTGCACTTTCTCGGCCAGAAAGCTGGTATAGGATACCTCGCCCTTGGCGATGCGATTCAGAGCACTCTCATCAGAATTGTGTCCGAAAACTTCCTTTGCGAGCGGCAGTTGCAGTATAGGAATGATCTCGGCGTCTGCGAGCGAAATGGGGTCGTATCGGTCCCGCACTGGTGATGTCTCGTCAAAAGCCGTGTTCAAGGACGCGGGGAAGGATTCGGTGGTGTCAGCCATGGTGATCGCACAAGTAAAGGACTGTGGCTTGAGAAAAGGCAAAGGCGGGCGCAAAAGATCCTGTAATGAACAATGGTAGTCGCAAGGCGGGATTTCAGGTACGAATGATTGTTAATCAAGATAAAACAGAGCAGGCTCTTCACATTAGCAATTCGTTAGGTATCATAAAAAACTCTCTGGCAAAAATCAATCACAGACTCATGCTATGAGTTCTTGACGATCAGAAAACCACCGCGACTGAGCCAATTTCCCAGCACGACAATTGCAAAAGAGGAATGGCTAGAGGAAAGAGTCAGACCAAAGTGGGAAAAAACGAAGCGGGATGGCGGGGTTTTTTTTTCTGCCGGCTCTATCGATAAGGATACCTCGGGGCGGTGACAGTACAAAAAGTACAAATGACTTGGTCGTGGCAATTAGACTATCTACCTAACCCAGCCGGCCTAACACCACCTACGGCGCTATGACCACGCCCTTGATCAATCCAGCAGTACAAACACAACGCTTGACTTCGTGCTCACTGCCCAGGCACCTGTGCATGCTCCTTGAGAATCTTATTCAGCCCCTCCCGCTTCACACATTCATCAAAATGGAAGCTGTGAGCCAGCTCATCCAGCTCCTTCTCATCTAGCCCTCGGAACAACTCCGCGAATTCATCCACAAAGCTCGCCGCCAGGAACGTCTGAAAGACACCTCGCAGCACATGGCGTTCCGTGCCCCACGGCGTGGGGTAGGCCTCCTTCGCCCGCGGCTGGACCTTGTCAATCCAGTCCACGAGCGGCTTTAGGACCGCGGCGGGCTCCGGGTGCGGGAACCGGCCCCAGGCATCGAGCCAGAGCTGGCTCTTCTTGTTCAGGAACGGCTGGATGCGTTGGTTCCACTTGCTGTTGGGGTTCGTGTGGATCATGCCCTGCAGGCCGATGTCCTTGTATAGCCAGATCGACCAGTGGATCTTGTACTTGTCGTAGATGCGCAGCTGCTCGCCGAGCAGGTTGTAGCGTTCCTCGTTGATCGTGTCGGCCTCGACCTCGGCGCGCGGGTTCTCGTAGACGGGGCCGAATTCCCCGTTCCAGATGGCCGTGCCATGCTGGTTCATGAACTCGACTTTCCGGAGGTACGACCGCTCGAGGTGTTGCTTTTGCTCCGGCGTACCCTTGTACCGTTGCCCCGTGGGGAAGCCCATGGACTGCGAAGCAAGGAGTATCAGATTAGCGAAAAAGAGCCTCGCCTGAATGTACAACAAAGCTCACCGCGTAATCATGGATGGAGTAGACACAGTTCGGAAGAACCTTGTCGAAGCCCCTCCACTCCATCGAAAAGGTATTTCCATCCAGCCAGAGGATGTGATCCGGATCGACCTGCCGGATCGCCTTCTCGATCCTCTCGTAGAATGCCGGGAGGCGAACATGCTCCGGATCGCAGGGCTCATTGAGGGGGTTGTACCCAGCAACCCACGGGTTGGCCTTATACCTCGCCGCGATCTGCTCCCATAGCCACACCGTCCGGTCCTGGTGGTCTTTGTAGTCCCAAAAGGCGGCGTAGCTAGTGGGATTATCCGAGTGCCAGTCGGGGTTCTGTCCGCCGGGAGTAGTATGCATATCGAGAATCGTGTAGATCTTCTCTTTGGCACACTATCGTCCAGCATAGAAGCACACTCGTCAGCCCTCACACACTTTCTACATGTGGCCAAGTAATGACCGAGATCCCGTGCTCACCAGATCAATGACCCGATCCAGATGTTTGAAGCCGCTTTCCTTCAATACTCGTGGGTTCATATCATCCTCCAAGTGACGGAAGTTGAACGGAATTCGCAGACAGTTCAATCCCAGCTCCGCATAGAATTTGGCATCGGCTTCGGTGAAGAAATACTCGAGCCACCGGTCGAAGAAGAACTCATACTTCTCGGGTCCCAGCACTTTGCGCATGGCAGCGCGATGTTGGGACTCATGGCCCGGAAAACCTGTGATGAAATTCTCCATGCTAGGCTGGGGGTCAGACAGTCGCAGCGTTCTTGAATCGGGAGTTGGACGCACTTGGCCCATCCACCTATGGCAGCGCCACGGAGGAGCACTTCATCACCATTGTTGTCGACCACCTGGTTGCCTTTGACCTTGAGGATTCCAGCTGACATCTTGTAGAGCAGCTAGCTGTGACTTATTATACGAAGTAGAACGAGTATCACAAAGGTGGCTCTGTCTGAGGAAGTGGCAATCCTACAGTGCAAGTCTGAGTACAGTTTGCAGATGTGAGGTATCAGCACTGACAAGCTCGAAGGCCGAAGCTGCCTGCTACAAATACCCCAAAAAAAGGCGGGGTGGACTGTTCGTGATCCGGCGATGCTAGGAGCTTGGTGGCTCAAAGTCGGGTAAATGAAGCACTTTAGGCTATGCGAACCGAAACCATCCAGAAGCCAAGGTTACGATGATTCCGTCAATTGGATACTCTTGCCGACTGGTAACACTGTCAGTTCACCAAATATTTAATGAAGTCAGCGCAGCCGCTTAAATTCAGCTTGGCATGGCTTGAGTCTGCTGACCTACCAAAAGCCATCCTGCAAGGGTTCATGGGAGATGTAGATGTCCACAATCATATTAGCCGTTAAAATCCAGTACATGTGCCCTAAGGGTATCTGCAAGTACAGACATCAAATGCATCAAAACATCCGATCAAATATGCTCAAACACCGTAGTCCATTCACATGAACAATGCTTCCTTTTGGCTGGCCGGACTCGACCAGGCATGAACAAATAGACAAGAATGAGTAGAAATTCTGCAAACAGCCGCTAGTGTCAATGAATGTTCAGGGGGAGAGAGAAAAAAAAAACGGGATGTATGTACTATTGACGCTCGAATGAGAGGCCGTCAGAGGACAAGATCACCAGTCTTGACCTCGGTCCTTCATCAGGATCTCAATAGCTTCATCCTCAGGAACTGGATTGTCATTCAGATCCTTGACGCATTGCGTGAGCCCTTCCACCGCTTCATCCACTTGTTCGGCAGTCCAGTCAGTGCAAGCCATGACTACTCGACGGTAGTTTTGTCCCAAAACGACATTCTTGGATCTTAAGCGCTCCACCTCTTCCAATATGTCATCGTTGAACTTGTGGTATCCCTCTATTCGTTGCTGTATGCTTTCTGCAGGTGGAAACGAGCGAAGAAAAGCAGCTTGCTGCTCGGAGAATCCAGAATTTGGATCAAAGCTCTCGGGGAAGATCGCTTCGAACGCAGCAATATCTAGGCCAAACTCTTTGTCGGCATCACCAACCATGTACTTCTTGGACATATCAAATGATCCTCCCTCGGTCTCTTTCAGTTTGATAAGCAGATCTTCCGATGACTTCTCAAGGTTCTTGCATCGACGGCTAAGTTCAATGCGCTCTGAAGCTCTACTCTTCAGGTCGTCCAGGTGCTTCTGTTCAATCTGCCGGGCTTTAGCCGACTCCCGGATCTTAGAATGCCAGTGGTCAAACTTCTCTTGCTTCTTTGTCAAGCTGGAAGCCAGATCCCTATCAATGCCGCCTAGCGTCTCGTGCACCAATGAAGTGATCTGCGCCAATGTCGCTAAAAGTCTGTCAGCCAGGTAATCCTATAAGCAATGAGATGGAGCTCTTACAGTCTAGAATCTCTTTCTTGGTTTTGGCCAATTGGTCCATGAAAGAGTCATTCCTAACCCCGGCTTGTTGAGATTGGCCGTTGCCATCAACCATATCCACTCCCACTCCATAATCGGCCGGTCGCAGACCAGTATGGTTCGGTATATGAGGATCTGCGCCAACTTCTAGAAGCTGAGGTACAAGGACAGAGCGTGCGCGTCCCGCCAGATTAAGCGCAGTATCTCCTTGATCATCTCGGAGGTTAACAATCTCGGATATGAACCGACCCAGCGTTATGACCTCTCCGGGGTGCGGTAGGGCTTGCCCATTCTCCACGACACCAGCAGGACCCGGCTGATTCGATGAAGAGCCACCGTGGCGAACAATGAATTCCAGAAGAGCCTCTAGATAGTGTTTCGCTGACACATGGCCCCCGCCGCCAGTTGCCGCCATCACGGCAATGTGATGTAGGACTGTTCGCCCACTATAATCAACCATGTCAATTGTTGGAGCCAACACCTGTAGTAGACGTGGGAAACTCCGGTAGTCGAGATTGTTCCTCGTTCCAACTGACTTTTGTAAGGCCGTTTCACCTGCCCCGTTCAGCCGGAAAATGTTGACGCCTTTCTCCACCAGCGCATACACAAGTGGCATGCGAGCAAGCATTGCCGCCCAGTGGAGTGCATTGTTACGGTATTCATCCAATGGGATCTCCAGGTCTTCTCCGGATAGTTGCATCAAGGCAGGATGCTTCGAAAAGTCCTTCGTCCTCTTGTCCAGGAACAACGTCATGATAAGCTTCATCTTCTGGAATCTCTCGGGAGTAGTGGCGGGTTGCAGAGGCTCAAATCCGCGCTTGGTGCCATCGATCATGGAATTGGAGACATCCATGTCTTGGTAGAATGAGTCGTTGGGTTCAGTGGGAGTTGGTTCGTTCATCGACAAAGTCGACTGTTCATAGGGAAGTCCGAAAGATGGCGCATGGTTGGAAGCAGATCTCATGCGTTTGCGAGGAGGTTCGTTCGGCTCCTCATACTCGAAGCCTGAGCCAACGGGACCTGGGTACCGACCGTTGCTTTGAACATTGCTTGCGAAGCCGCTGTCGGATGCAACACTGTACATGCTCTGTTGGCTGTTGAATGGGATTTGAGTATCTTGGCTGCTTAGCTGTTGTGAGGGTTTCCGCATGGTATTCGACTTCCTTCCGTCAACACCACGTGCGGCCGGCGAGTCGAAGCGGGCTTTGCTCATAGCATTGACCGCAGTAGCAGCAGTGCGAGAAATGTTCTGGAAGAAGGTGCCCTGCTGAGGCTGGGACATACCACGGTTGTCCATGTGGTTATAGAGGCGTTTCCTTTGTGCAGCCATTGCCTGCTCCTTCGTCGGAGTATCCAACGAGTCTTGTGCATTTCCGGTCGTTCCATTGGGGCCCTGGTCATATTCCAGAAGCGGTCTCAACAATTCCTCAACATGGTATTCGCGGCACAGGTCCACACCTCTCTGGTAGTTCACCCAAGTCCCCTGGTATTTGCCGTATCCACCCTGTACTTTTTCATGCTCGCCAGCCGCAATTTCTTTCTCCAGTGTTTTCGTCCGCCTGGCCTTGACAACACCTGCAACCTTCAGAATCTGAGTGGCGTTGAGCCAAGAGTCGGTGCGGCGTTTCATGACAGCAACCCCATTTACCTCCATTTCGTAGACGGCGACATTAGAGTAGACAGCCTGTAGGGAAGGGCAAGCGTATGTTAACGTCACTACGAAGTAGTTAACCTGAGTAGATGCGCCGAGGGACTGACCTTGTAAATCTGAGGTTTGAATTCCTCATAAACAGTGCCATAACCATGCATATCTTCAAAGGTACTGAAACTACCCCTAGGTCCATTGGGCAACCCATTGGCGTAGCTATAAGACATGGTCGGCTGTTGTGATGCTTTCGGAGGCGGAGTAGCTCGGGGGGTAGAGGCTACAGATTGAGAAGCGTTGAATGAGCCCATGTGCGACTGTGAAAAGGTCATGCCGTTGGCCGAGCCCATGCTGCTCTGCGAGTAGGACATCTGGAGGGTCGGACGCTGTGGGTGGTGGTTGTTGGAAGCCATTGTGTCCAGGTTACTGCGTGTGTAGGGTGTCCCGCCCAGGCATCAGACTTGTCAAAGGCAGCTTAATGGGAAAAGAAGTCAGTTTGAAGTTGAATTGCAGCCGTCCAGGCCAATGGCATGACAGAGTCGGTATGTCAAACAAAAGAGTAGAAGCATGTGGGGAACTGCACCTATGCTGGGAGATCTTCTCGGCCTCCGGAATTACTGGTAGACCACGGGAAGTCGCGCAAGATTGAAGGGAGGCGCGTGGCTGGCGCTCCGACCGTGAAGGGGATGAAAGGGACCGGGGGTTGTAGCTAATCTGCAGGGAGGAATAAAACATGTAAACACTTCCCGCTTCATATAAGATCTACATGGAAATCAAGATGCTTCAGAGAGAGATTCAGCTTGTATATCAATAAATTTATTCAAATGAGTAGGAAGAAGTCGAGTTAACCTCGAAAGCTTCGCGGGGAACTCTCGAGGTTCGTCCGTCGCGTGCGCGGCTAACCTGAACCGTTTTCGCGTTTCGCCTTCCAGTTCGGAACAAACAATCTACTATTACCCTTTTAAGAGTTCCGCCTTTTTGACCGCCTTTGTCTCCGCCTAACGACTCGAATTATCGAACAACCGGATGTCTAATGGTGAGCAAGGAACTCCGCGAGAACGAAAAACGAGTCAGTCGGTTCTGAACGATGCCCCCAAAACTTACACCTGTGTCGCCAGTTACGGTCCCCGCGGAGACATGGCGGCAGCTCCTTCGATCACTCCTGCGCGAGGCATCCTATCTCCCCGACCCCGTTGCCAAAGGCTACATGCATCGCTATGTTCTCAGTCGATTCCGACACTACGCGGACAACCCCAGCTTCGAAGAACGGAATGATCTCTGGCAACGCTGGCGATTGCGGAAGACAGCCATCAAGGGCCTGTCAGTACTACGAAGAGCCAATGAAGGTTATATGAAACCACTCGAGAAAGTCCTACGCATGGCATATGGTCGCAGCGGGAGTCGGAGAAGGCAACTCGTTCTAGACCTAATTGCTCGAGCGACTCCGCCTTCGGAGCCGAAACCCAAGTGTTTGGAAGATCTTCTGGCCAAGAGTAGCATGACAGAGGACTGGAAACCGCCTGAGGTCGTTCAAGATCTGTTGAAGGCTCAGCTCCAACAACCTTTGCTTCAACACCTCGATGCCGCCCCAAGACTCAAGGATTTCGAGCCAGTCATACCCGAAAAGAATGCATGGGCTAGGCCGCTTCCACATTGCCGACGAAGGAATATCAGAAAGGAATGGTACAGCAGAGTCTTGGCCAACCTCCTTCCACCAGTCCCACCCCGCGAGCTATGGCTTCTTGAAGGTCTAATATCAGGCCGATTGCCATGGACGCCACCTAAAAGAAGGAGAGCCATTGGAGCTGCAACTGCTCCTCCATCTGAGCCAAAACTTGATGTCGACTTCCTGGTGGATGGCCCAAAGAAGGGACAGACGTTCAAGCCCTATGCCGGCGGGCGACCTCATGTGTTCACACGTCGGCTCATGGTCAGAGCTTGGATGCGCATCTCAACTCTAATACCCCGCGTTCTCAGATATAGAAAGGACGGGACTGGGAACCCAAAGCACAGGTTTACATGGAAACGAGAATCTCCAACCAAAACAATACTCCCGGCGAGAAGGGAAATGAGTGCTGAGGTTTTTGAGGGCGTCGATTCTCGGGGGAGATTGCTCGCAGATCGACCGAAGCAATAGCAGCAAGGCAACGTCCAACTTCAAGACGCACCTAATGTCAAGACTTACTAACATACACACTTTTTGAGACACTACTTAAGGGAATTTGAAATACGCCTTCAAGACTGCATCATACCCCGACAAATGGGTCTTTCGGATGCTCACAGCAAGCGCTCCTATCAATCTCCCCTAGGGATAACAGTTCCGCATGATCCGAACTTGCCCAAACTCATTGATATATGGCTGGCTTCCGGCCCGAACGATCCAGGGTCCGTTGACCGGCTTCTCTCGTTCGATGCCATAAGGCCAGATGTCCTCCATGGTCAGACGAAAATCATCATTCGGCTCCCCATTCTTGATCCTCAACTTGTCGAAGAGACATATGCCGCATAGAAGACTATGCCCGTGTTGCCCACGAGGGCGCCCTCTTGCTTGAGGAACACGTGCAGCAGACCGGAGTTGATCGTCTTGTCGCCCCCAGGGAAAGCCGCCTTGGCCGCATCCCTCAGGAACCCGGCCTTGGTGACCCCGGGCCTCTCGACATGCTTCCGGATCATGTCTCTGACCCGATCACAGGTCTCAAACACGGGCACCTCAAGCTCATCGTCCTCCTCATCCTCCAATTCAATACCAGAAACATCATACTCCGAGTTTCCATCAGCTGCACGACCGCTACCTCTACCCTTCCCCGCCGTAGCCGCCGTAGCCGTCCTCGCCCTCTTCTGCGTAGCCGTAGCTGTAGTCATAGCCTTAGCCATAGCCATACCCGCACCCGTACCCGCAGTAGAATTCCCCGAGCCATCCCCCAAAACCTGCTACCTCTGCTGCCCCAGCAGCATCCCACCCACCCGCCTCCCCTCCTCCCCTCCTCCCTCCCGCGAAAGAACTCCCCCGCCCGAACAAACGTCACCGACCTCGCCCCCTTCTCCGGGCCATCCCCCACAAACTCCCGATACGACTTCGCCGACACGCCAATCAGTCGCTGAAACTGGGCGGGCGTCATCTGCTGCGCGCCGAGAAAGTCGCGAATCTCCTGGCGGACCTCATCGCAGTTCTTGTTGACGAAAGGCGGACCGCGCGACGACCGGTTCTCCTTGTCATGGGGGTCATCATCATCATCCTCCTCGGCGTCGAGATCGATCACGTCCAGCTGCGCGTCGGTCGAGGAGCGCTTCTTCGTGTTCGCGCCTGTAACAAAGGGTTTGCGGCGGCGGTTGACGTTCAGCTCCGGGTGGAGGGCGGAGGAGACCAGGCGGGTGAAGACGTCTCGGTAGTGTTCGGGGACGGCGGCGAGACGGTCGGCGAGATGGTCGCGGGGAGGCATGGTTTGGTGGGTCGGTGTGAGTAGGTATAGGGTTGCGGTAACCTAGTGTATATAGGGTATAGATGTTAAGGGGGAGGTGTTGGAAGGCAAGAAAGATCCGAAGTAAGGAATGAAAGAAGAAATAAAAAGAAAATGTCACGTACGACGATCTTTTTTTTTTTTCTTTCGTTTACTTTTTTCGAAAACGCCGTTTGATCGGTGGTGACCTGTTCGCGTCAATGGGCCACCTAGAACCGGGCCACCGTGTAATGGGCCACACCTACTTCCCGAACACCACCACGTAGTTCCGGAACGCCGCGTTCTCCTAGGGAAGTATAGGACCTGGAAAGGCTGAACATGATCATCCAACGTATCAAGAAAAAAAGTGTATTCATTGACTTGCAGGCACAGATAGCTCGGAACTCCCAAGAGCAAAAAAAGAGGGGGAAAAAAAAGAATCATGTGCGCCTTTTCCTACCTAGTAAAAAAGAAGCTTCAAGGAATCAAGTCATAGTGAACCCCATCATTGATCACCAAAGCCACGCGTCGCTTCTACCCAAGCCTCAGTATCTCCAACAAACTCCCTGACAGGCATCCGATGTCCTGGTGCTCTTTCGCTTCTGCTCGGCCATCTCCCCCCTGTGATATTGTACAAAATACAATGGGATATTATTGAAAAAAAAAAGAAAGAAAGATGACACCACCTTTCAGCGTTCCTGCCCAGGTCATGACAGCAGTAAAAAGAACAGATATCGTTAGATATTCTTTGCCACTCAAAAGACGTGTCCAACAATGCATGGCGTTTATGACGAAACGAAAAGATCTCATTACAAGTCCAAGGCCTTGTAGTCAGCCCCGGCCTCGGCGCTCAAGGGTTGCACCCCCCGGCTAGCATCAGCACCCGTAGGCTGAAAGTTGTACCGGTTTCCGATACCCGCCGTGGCGGCATCAGCGAGCAAGGCGTTGGTCTCTTCTCCTGGGCCCTTCAGACTGACCGATTGAAGAGTGTCTTGAACCTCCTTGACTCTCTTCTTGAAGGCCATTCGATCCAAGAAGAGCTGTTGGCGAGCGAGCTCGAGTTCGCGGCGTTCAGCCTCGATGATCTCCTCCATTTCGTTGAACTGTGCCAACTTGATCTCGAACTTTTGTAGCGTCACGTTCACCGCAGCCGAGACGAGGCGGGTCATTTCCCGTTCTTCGTGAGACGCCAACGCACCAGCGCGGGCAGCAGAGGCAGCCAGGGCAACAGTAGGGATGGAAGCTTTGCCTTCCTTGTTGGCACCGGTGCTCTGGGCCGTCTCAGCGGCGGGCTCCTCGCGAGTAGCATCCACCTCCATGGAGTCTTCTGCCTTCACTGCACTTTCCTTCTCTTTGCCCTTGTCTTGGGTCTTCTCGGCTCCGGAACCCTTCTCAAGTTGCTTTCTGAGCTCCTTGCGGATTTCCTCCACCGAGCGACCAGCCGCGGCAGCAGCCACAGAAGGCTCGGCCATCTGGGCCAAGAATGCGACCACAGAAAGAACAGGATTCTCGGACTGGCTGATCGGATCGCGTCCAGCCGCCGCCCGGATTTCGGGGGTGTCGTCAAGGTACTTGTCCTCAATCTCGAGCTGCAGGAATTTCATCACGCACTCCTCCTTAGTCCTCGACCCGACATGGTTGGCAATTTGTTCCCAGTTATCGTCAAAGTTCTCCAAGCCCTCAAGGAGCAGGATGAGCTCCGAGTCAGACCACGGGGCATCTTTGTCGGGGGCGATTGTGTAAGGGCTTTCTTCGAGTTTGACGAAATCGGAGGCGTTGTGGCTAGAGGGCATCCTGCCCTGCAGGAAACAATTGGGGCAGAGGTCATACTTGCTATCAGATGCGGCGTTGGCGGTCGCTGGCGTCGATTTGGCGTAGTGGAATCTGAGGCGAGTGCAGTCAATACCGCATGAGAAGCAATGGAACTTCTTCCTTGGCTCCTTGCTGGCACTCTCCAATGCCTTGGTCGCATCACCAGGGGTGCCGTTGGCTGCCGAGCCCTCGCCGTTGGTCTGCTTCTCCTTGTCTTCGCCTGCAGGGGTAATCTCCTTGCCCTTATCGTCATAGACGTTACGGCGGATTTCGAGGTTGAGATCGGCCTTGGAGGCAGGGGTGGCTGATGCTGCGCGATCGGTAGCGGGGAGAGGCTTGCCGGGCTTGACGAAGTGATTGGGGCCGGGCTGGAAAGGTTGCAGACCTCTCGGCGTATCGGCCACCACTCGGAAGTGACCTGTGAAAGGAGGACCGATGTTCGATGGGCGTGTCTGAGGATCGACCTGGTCATAATGTCAGCATACGAATGCGAGAAACTCGGCAGCAATTACTCACTTGATAATTGATCAAGCCCCACTGTTCCAGGAAAGAGTGAACCCGCATGATTGCGCATACGTCTCCGGCAAGATTCCGGCGGCATGCAGTGACTGTGAGGTATTCGATGGGGTTGAGTCTGTATGTGTTGATCATGAAATCACGGTAGTCCTTGTAGACCGCGGGGGTCTTGCTGCGGTTTCGACCGTTGAAGAATTCGGCGAGAGCTTTCTTCTCGATAGGGTGGATCAGGTGCATGTCGAACCAGGACGTATAGCTAGGGAGAATGATGGCATGGGTTTGTGAAACGAGATGTGAGCGCGCGGAGTTTTCGGCCGAAGCCTTGGACTGTGCAGGCTGCTCCTCCGCTGTGCCCTCTGCTCCTGATTGTGCAGCAACTTCAGCAATCTCATCGCCCTCGCTTTCCTTCTTGGTTTCGGTCTCTGTGCCGCCCATCTCCTCATCTTCGGGTTCGCCATCGGCAGTCTGGGGTTTCGGGGAAGCAGGGGCATCTAGCGGGTTATCAGTCTCTGGAGCTGTGGGTTTTCTCTCGTTCTCAGTAGATCTTTCTTGCGACTGCGATCTCGCCATCCCACGGTTGTGATGGTCGACATGTCCCGATTCGCTGCGGGTGGAGGGAGGCAACACTTACCGGAAGCACTGATCACATCACCCTGAGCATCCTGGGCGGCAGTGTTCGCCTGGATGTCATCGGCAGGACCGCCGGAAATGACAGGGCTGTCTTCCATATTGTTGATCTGATGGCGGGAGATAACGGTTGATGTCGCAAGCAATGGAGAACAAGGGACCTTCGCGCTCCTCAAGCTTCAAGCGATTGGTTAATCGAAGTGCCGGTGCGATCCCTAGTGCAGTTGTACTTGGGAATCTAGAGATATTGAGGAAATGGGGGGGAATCAGCAGGTGGTAATGACCACCAAGATAGCAACAAGTCGTGGGGAAGAAAGGTGGTGGCTTGGGAGCAGAGCGACTTGTCGCGACACGGGCCTCGCTCCAAAAACTCGCGCCAAGAGTCTCTGGTGCGCTAGTACCATTACGTACTAGCTCGGTTTCCTCCATCATCATTCTCATCTATACAAGGACTATTGAGTAATTTTGCAATCATTTATTTTAAAACAGCTTGATGGTCATTTCGCATCTCATAATCTATTGTTGTGTAGCCAGATTTACATTACTTGATGTCAAGAGGTCAATATTGGTTGCCTGCTTGACAACACCTCTACGAAACGGGCACACAATATATCAACACGGCACCAAGGCCGTCTCTACAGCGAACCTCTGGATACCATCGCAACCGTGATTCAGTGTATTGAAACTCGCATAAATAACATACAAATCAGTGCGCACACGCTTTGAAATCCAAAATTAAGCTCCGGGTTCATAGCCCACTCCCTCCTCACTCCTATTTGGCACCGAGATTCTCCCTGTACGTCTTCAGGCACTTTGCGATCGCAGGTCTCGCCTGCAGTCTCTGCAGCCAAGCGTTGACGTTGGGGAAGTCCTTCTCCAAATCAATGGCATCCCCAGTAGCCATAGGAATAATCTGGTACCACTGCACAAACGAAGCGTCGGCGTAGCTGAACTTTCCATCGACCAGGTACTCCCGACCTTCGAGGACCTTGTCCAGCACGCCCGTCACGCGGCGGATCTCGTTCAAGTAGCGCTCTTGAGCACTCGAGATCTTCTCGGGGTGGTAACGGGTGAACCAGATGAATTGACCGAAGTACGGTCCTTGTCCGGACATCTGGAAATGGAGCCATTGCTTGGCATGGAAGTAGCCCGGGGTGCCGGCCTTGGGGCTGATCTTGTTGTCTTTATCGTAGGTCTCGACGAGATATTCGATGATGGCACCAGACTCCCACAGGGTGATTCCGGTGTTGGGGTCTTCAATGGCGGGAACACGGCCGTTGGGGTTGATGGAGATGAAGGGCTCCTTCTTGATGGTGTCGAACGGCACATATTTGTGCTCAAACGGGATTTCGAGCTCTTCCAGGATCATGGCCACCTTCCAGGGGTTGGGGCCGCCTTGGTGGCCGTGGAGGATGATCGGCTTGAGAGACATCTTTGGGTAGCGGAAGAATGTGTGGCAAAAGGTATTTGATTAAAGTAGTTGAGAGGAGGTTATCTGGAGGATTGAGGCTGTTGCTGATGATGGGAGCTCATCTTGGGCAACGCCCTACGTTCCTTATATAGTTGAGTTGAAACGCTGAAGCTTCAGGACAGCATATCCTTTTGGATATCCCTCATAATCTGTCACTTTCTAGAGTGACATAATGCATAGCTTTCGGGTCACCGCAAATGTGGATGTTGAGTAAGTCGCCGGCTCATGAGACAGGTTTCATTGCCGAATCTCTGACCGCTGACAAATGCACAGCATTGGGCGTGTCTATGATCAACATTTCCATGGTAGGCGAGGAAAGTGGTAGGTGCTTCAGGGAAAGCCTGTGCATAATTGAAGTAAGGAGTATGTCCCTTCGGTTATTTTGGTTCTACTTAATTTGTCAGGGAACGGTGTGTCGGGGTTATATGAGTCCGATCAGGTGGGGAGCTCGAGGTTGACGATACCCAATCCGGGCGCATTCAACATTCTAAGGAGAGATGCATTAGAAATCAACATCAGTGGTTATGTGTGCTCCCCACACATAGCTTGGAAGCGGTCAGGATCGATGATCATGAAGCCACTTGTTCAAGGCAGTATCTTGGTCAGCTACCACGATGACTAGGTTACTAAAACAGGTCCAGCTGACAATGCAGTCCTGCAGGTAATGATAAGCAGTTGGCACAGGCGTTCTCTTTGCTTACAGAGCCCTACATTATGGCTGAAGAATACCAGTAGAGGTCTTATGACAGCGTGATATACTGGTAGTTGCTCACGCTATACCATTGTAGGTTAACTTCTTACAAACATGAGAGAGGATGGCGATGAGTGAAGCGTGCCGTAAGCTGCTGGACTCAAATTATAGCCCGTTAGACCAAGTCAACAAACAAGCTTCAAAAGGGTCGGTAGCTCAGTGGTATGAGCAAGAGATTGCAGATCTCGAGGTCGCGTGTTCGATCCACGCTCGGCCCTCAACAGCTTTCCTTTTTGCTTCCTATATCTTCTCTTAGGTGTGTCAATTGTGGCCAGAGCTTCTTGCCAAATGTAAACTTTTTGAGCAATGGGCTTGCGGTAGGAAAGAGGGTCGGTCCATCGTTGATTAATTGATTGATGCTAATTTTTTGCCTGAAACAAAAGGCGAGTGTTTGAGACTTTGAGGTAGGCCACTCTATACGAATATATTAGGCGCATTTGCTAGCATCGCGCGCATTGGTTGGTGTACCTGCCCAGCCACCTCATTGATCATTGATTGCCGCTCTTCCACTCAGGGCTGCCGAAGCGTTAGGCCAGATCTATGATGTCAAAAATTGTGCGGCCAACCACAATTCAAGGGTCGGTAACTCAGGGGTAGAGTGTGGGACTGCAGATCTCACGGTCACGCGTTCAAATCGCGTTCGGCCCTTGTCTTCTTCTTTTTGGCCTGCTACAATGCTAAACCAACTTATGCTTTTGTCAATAGTAAAGAAGTTCGACAGTAGAAGCCTTTGTCGGCCTGACTGTTGTTTCTGTTTATGGATCCCGGGATTTGACCCAATGCTTTGTTTATCACAACATTCTTTTACTTATCGTTCTGCGAATCTTACTAAATTGTGGCGTTCCATGGAAGAAGCTTTGTATTCGTGGTACTAGTACTTGGGAATCTGAAAATATATTCCGTGCTGGGTATCGCAAAATGGTATAATGTACACAAAAATCACCCATCCAAACCACGCTACGTACTAGAAGCCAAAGTCGAAATTGCCGCCTCACTTCTCGTGCAAAAGCTCATCCATGCCATCAAAGTCCGCATCGCGAACTCTTCCAGGACTCGAGCCTGGAGGGGAGATATCATGCTGGACATCAGTGTTGACTCCACCTGCGTCCACCCCAGCAGAACCCGAAGAAAAAGATTGCATATGCCCTTGCTCGAGACATCGTCTTTTATTCCTGTTCTCAAGAATCTCGTCCTGCAAGTCAAAAGCATCGTGACCATATTCCTCCCACTCGCTCCGGTAGTGTAATCGATCCCGCCAATCGAATAGATCATCCATCGATTTCCGCTCACCAATCGGTCTTTTGCGAGGTTCGGGCTTCATCTGACGAGAATCTCTTTCACCCAGCCCGTCGGTCTCGGCATGACCATATAACGAAGTAGGCGGAGGCGACCGACCGACTAGCTCCCAAAGGTTAGACTCTTCAGCACGGCTTGCTTCCCGGTCGACCTGTTCAGCATATTCGTCCTCAGAGTCAACCAGACTCTCCTCCAGGCACTCTCGTAGAATTGGCTGCCCAGAGAGAGGGGGCTCGATATCGTCACCGGCGTCCGAATCCTGGTCGTCAACCACCTGGCTCCCATCTCTACCCCTAGAAATGCTCCTCGCGATCGAGTCCGACTGGGAGGGTAGTGGTAGCTTCCCAGATAGAATGTCCTCTACCTCGTCATAGTCCATCCGTATTGACTTCCAGTCCTTCACGTGTCGATTATCCACAACATCGAGGGAGAGTCTCCGGGCGAGACCAACCCAAAACTCAGAGCTATCTCGCTTCATGTTCAAGACATCCAATGCTGTTCTGATATCGCGAGTTCTGACTTCGCGAGCCCTCTCCCGGCCGTCATCCTGCGATTTTCGCAACCTTGCATCCGCAAAGAAGAGGGACGACTGTACCAAGCGGCGCGTTAGACTCACAGCCAATGCATAGAAGTCAGCGAACGCATCCGCCGTCAGGGACGGGGTTTCATCTGCGAAGGACAAACTACGCCAGTTATCATCCAACCGTGTGCCCCCAGAGTTCATGAAAAATCGCTCCGAGAGATGAACCCAGTTCTCCATTTTGAACAAGCTAGCCGTGAGATGCACACTGGATCGGTCGTGAACATCCTTATCCGGAGAATGGGGCTGCTCGTCTAGAGTCCCTGTTCCTAGATCTTCTGCTCCCCCACCGTTTGTATTCTCGGCCTTTTGATTAGCCGTATTTTCATCTTTCGCGATTCGATGATCTGAGTCTTCGGCTCTCGCTCGACGGTCGGCTTTTTCTGTCTTGGCTCGACGATCCAATTCCAGAGCTTTCTCATGATCGATGACCCAGAAATCGTGATGCTGGAGCCTCCCGGCAACATCCTCATCCTGTTGCTCTTCCAAGCGCAGTAATTCGGCATACTGATCCAGAGTTCTGTGACATTGATTGCTGATCTCGGTGGCAGCGGGAACATCGGCCAAAATGATTGTTCGGCTATGCGATTGCTTCATATGGCGCTTTTGCAGACCGTTCTGTAAGAGTCTGAGATGTTCCTGCACCTCGATTTCCGACTTCGAGCCGAGTCTGCGGGCAGCCTCGCGGATTCCTTCCCTGCCCTTCCGGTCCAAGATGCGATATAAGACCCCCTTCTCCTGTGGATTCCAAACCACGACTCCATTCTGCGTCGAGTTATATTTCTCGGCGTCGGGATCCGCAAGATCGGGCGTGTCATCATTGGTAATTTGTCTTAACACATCTGCGTAGATATCCACTGCATTTCGCGGAAGCGCGGACTGTAGGTTCTCGAGAGCCGATGCTCGTGTGGTACTTTTACGTGTTACCCCGGAGGGCTCCGTGTGTGTTCTCTCATCATGCCCATTATCCAATGATGATGCTGATCGGGTGTTCTCGTCGGTGTTGCAAACAGGGTCCGATGGATCATCGTCTGACGAATTGCTCATGATCGACTAGCTCACACCGGATGCGTAGGTGAAACGAATTCCAAACCATCGCCCCAGATTTACATGAAAACCAGTAGAATGACCATCGGCGCAAGCAAGGTGAGGAACAAGTAAAGCTTTAGGTGAGTGGAGGACGCAGACAAGGTAAGGTGACTTTTATTTTTTATCGGGGAAGATTTCTGATAAGAACCTGTTTGCACTGTTTGCTTCCACCCGATAGACACTTAGCTTTTTATTGCCCGGAATTCTTTCCGTAGGCGTCTCTCGGTTCAACGCGGGAGGTTTATCGCTTTCACTCCATGGCATCTGAATGGACCGTATTCGCCGGAAATTGGGATCGATTCCCATTTCAATTGGGTTGAGGACTCTGAGGGCTCCCTGGAAGCCCAATGTACGTCTCGCGTCTCTGCGCTACAGGTCCGCTGTAGCATACGCAGATGAAGCACCTGCAGCAGCAGCTCCCGAACCGCCTGGGATTGTCCTTCGGGACTACCAGGAGGAATGCATCCAGTCGGTATTGGATCACCTGAAACAAGGTCACAAGCGCCTGGGAATCTCACTAGCCACGGGCGCGGGCAAAACGGTTCGTATGGAAAAAAGCATTGAGATTAAAGTGAGGGCCACGACTGACTGACGCGCCTTCAGGTCATTTTCACCCAGCTCATCGGACGCGTTCCGCCGCGCAATGGAAAGCACGACAAAGCGCTGATTCTCGTACATCGAAGGGAGCTCGTCGAACAAGCCGCCCGGCATTGTCGACTTGCCTACCCTGATCGGACCGTCGAGATCGAGATGGGGAATACCGTGGCAACAGGACATGGGGACATAATCATCGCGTCGGTGCGGAGTCTGACGTCCAAGGACCGGATCGAGAAATTCAATCCAGCACATTTCAAGCTCATCCTGGTCGACGAGGCGCATCATATCGTTGCGCCAACCTACCGCACTGCCTTGGCTCATTTCGACCTCAACGAACCTTCACCCAACTCTCCCGTTCTTGTTGGAGTGTCGGCCACGTTCTCACGCTTTGATGGCCTCAAGCTCGGCGCTGCCATTGATCACATCGTGTATCATAAGGATTATATGGATATGATCGATGAGAACTGGCTTTCGAACGCCGTGTTCACGACCGTTCGCTCGCAAGTTGACCTAGCAAGGGTCAAAAAAGACAAATTCGGCGATTTCGCCGTCGGCTCCCTCTCCGAAGCAGTCAACACGGATAAAACCAACGACATTACTGTGCGAGCATGGCTTGCCAATGCGGAAGGCCGCAAGTCTACTTTGGTGTTCTGCGTGGACCTGGCGCACACTAAAGAGCTCACCGCGAAATTCCGGAGTCTGGGGATCGATGCGAGATATATCACTTCGCAAACCCCTAAGGATGTCCGTGATGAGCAACTACGCAGCTTCAGGAACCTGGAGTATCCGGTGCTTCTGAACTGTGGACTCTTCACGGAGGGCACTGATATTCCTAATATTGATTGCGTACTACTTGCAAGACCGACCCGTTCTCGCAATCTCTTAATCCAGATGATTGGAAGAGGGCTGCGGTTGTTTCCTGGCAAGAAAGACTGCCATATTATCGATATGGTAGCCACCCTGGAAACTGGTGTCATTTCCACACCGACCCTTTTCGGGCTACACCCGGATGAAATACTGGAGAAGACAAAAGTGAAGGATATCAAAGAGAAGAAAGACGACGAAAACAATTACCGAGAGCAGCCCGACTCCAAACTTCCGGAATCCTATGCCGAGGACCCGGCTCAATCGGGCGACATCAAGCTCACCTTCACCAAATACGACACGATTTATGACCTCATCAATGACATGAAGTCGGATAGACACATTCGCTCTCTGAGCCGCTACGCCTGGGTCCGGGTCGCCGAGAATCGATACGTTCTGACCGGAACAGCGGGATGGCTCACTATTGACAAAGAGTCGGAGCAGCAGCAGCAGCCCGAGAAATGGACGGTGCACCATGTCCTGCAATTCGGATCATCTCAAGAGACCAAGAAATATGCCCGACCTCGTCTTATTGCCTCTGTAGCGGACTTTGAAGCGGCTGTTCACGCTGCGGACACATTCGCTGGTGTCGAGTTCGAGGAGCGATACATCTCTGCCCATCAGCCATGGCGCCGGCAACCGGCCACGCCGCCGCAGCTCGAGAGGCTCAACAAGGCTAAGATCCGTGACGGCACGATCACGGCTACAGATATCACTCGAGGACAGGCGGCGGATATTATTACGAAGCTGAGGCATGGTGGCAAGAAACGGTTCGCCAGGAAGATCAGGGCACGACAGGTCGCAGCAGATAAGGCTCGAGAATTCGAGGATCTGAAGCGAAGGACAGAGGTGAAGGTTGGGCCCTTGGAAAACTGAGAAGATCAGCAATGTGATAATCGATCTATCTGTTTTTGGCTACACGTGGAGGGCCATAGGCTTTATCTACATCGGGTCATCACGGCAATGGCAAGACTTGTGACGTTGACTAAGAGAGTTTTAGCGAGCTAGTCAAGATGGATTTGGACGGGGCATATCAGTAGATTAACACAAAGCTTCAAGTCATGTAATGGTATGCTCGAGCACTGTACTACTACTCTCTAGCCGAAGATACCTGGAAGTATGGAGTGTTTGCCCACTTTGCCGTGTTCGAAGACCTGGCAGTAACCACCGGGCACCCCTTCACACCTACTACATTGAAGTCTTCCGGCTCGCCTCGCCCGGCCATATTCATTTCCCTCCTCAAATCCGCAAGCAATGAAGGTACTACTCGAACAGAGAAGTCCCATACTCCAAGCAGGAATGATAGTACATGCTCACATACGCTCCTTTCCCCTCCGGATACGCGAGGGACACGATGCTGTGGATCCGAGTGGTTCGGCTCAGATCCTCATGCGCACTGCCAGCCCCGTTAGAAAAAGACACAAAAAGGTGATCGCGGAAAGAAAGAGGAGAATACTCACAAAACATACTGCAGGTCATTGACGTAAGTATTCGCCTTATCCTCCCAACCAAGTGACCGGAAAAACCGGGCCAGAGCCCTAGCCGCAAACAAGTCGTTCTTCCGATGCAGCGACAGGTACATCTTGGGGAGAGGCGTCTCGCGGTCCGGATGGATCTCGTAGTTCCAAGCTAACACGAAGAGCTGCCTGGCCAAACAACTCTGCCGGTGGGTTTCCTGCTGCTCTTCCGAGTTTCCAGCCAGATGGCGTCCACAGCTGCAGATTCCCGCCTCGTCATCTTCCACCAGATACGCCCACAGCCGACGCAGCAGCTCGAGACCCTTCTCACACCACGATTCCCCCTGCGCTTTCCCTCCCAGCGTCCACACATCCTCCGCCTTCTCCAGACTTGGGGGCTTCTCGCCGCCACACATCCCGTAGAGCTTCAACCTTGACGTCGCCGCATCAGCATAATCCCACCCCAGAAAGTTGAATTCCGTGAAATGATTGCCGGCCTCTAGATACTCGACCGCCATTCGCGCCGCAGCCACATTCCCGGTCCCGGTTCGCGCGTGCATGCGTTCCAGACACTCGAGAACGGTGGCTCCCAGCGCCGCCGGGGCGAGCTTCCACCGGACGCCCAGGAACGCATAGCCCTTGGCTGCGATGATACCGGCCGGCAGGAAGTCAAACCCCATGCAGTAGGTACCTTGCACCGAGTGGGGCGTGAATATGTAGTCGCGCACGAGCCGTTGCTCCTCCTCGCCGGAGACGGCGAAGTAGCCCATGATCTGCCGGTGCAACTCCATGTCGAAGGCCTTCAGCCCCTGTGCTGCCACCTGGGCGGATATTTGCGCGGCCGCCACCTGATTGAAGCGGTCATGGGCCGTGTCTGTCATCGGTCCAATGGGTTCCATGGTAAGACGCACGGTCGACGCGGAGCCATTGCCCTGGAAATTGAGGCTCATCTCGAATGGGTGGCCCGTAATGGTTAGCAGGCTGCGCCATTGATGCGGGTACGGGCCTAGGAAGGGTACGAGCTGATTGCGGAGGAAGAGGAGGTATTGGTACTGATGCGATAGAGGGTATTGTGCGACTTGGAGGAGGCGGCCCATGAGCGGGGCGATATTCTTCCACCACTTCAGCTCGTTGGGATTTGGAGGCTGCGTGGGATATTGAACGATGATGTCCCAAGGGCTGTCGGAAGCCTTGCTCTTGGACGTTTGTGTTTTACGAGCATCACGAAGTGTGGTGTCCTTGTCGGATGTTGCTGGCGGTGGTTCCGGCAATGGAGGTACCGGGTGCGTCACTGACTCCTGCGACTGGTCTGTTGTTGCCATCCTGGATCGACGTAGAGGTAGGTGGTGTCTGTTGGGAGGCAAGTGATCTTCCAAGACAGGCTTGGTATATATAGTCTCCGATTGCTATTCGACAAACTGCGGAAATAGCTCCAAGTATTCAAACTTGCTTTGCCTACCATGGAACATGTCAACGGTGGTTGTTGCATGCTAGCTAACTTGCGTCAACGAAGCGCCAGATTTTTGACCTATGTTGAGTCCTCTCCTGCTTTGACGGCACCCAAGATGTGCCCCAACCTCGTCACAGGATCTGCTCAGAAAGCCTCCTCAAGATATACTCCGAAGTCCGCTTCCCTTGGCTTGACAGGTTCCACCACTAGCATGGCCAAAGTCTGACGAACGTAACCTTGTCCTCCTCCCACTGCCGGAGTTCCTCGTCCGAGAAACCGTAATGGGAAGGGCGTGCGCGGCGAGCTGCCATCTGCTCCGACGCCGACAATATGGGCCCACTCCTTCTTGACATCCGTCAGGAGGCTGCTCAGCAGCGGCTCATAGTCCATCAGCACCAATCCCGGCACCACGCTGACCTGATGCCGGAGCGTATCCTGGGCCCGTATCGCGTGGAAGACTGTTTCGTGACGCTGCAGACACCGGACCAAGTAGAGGTTGTGCAGTGACTGCGCCAGATGGAGGGCCTTGGCCCTTTGCTGCTCGTCGGGGCCCATGGAGTCGAAACCGGGCGGCAAGGGGATCTTCTCCAGATTCTTGGGGACGGGGCCGTGGTAATCCAGAAACGCCGGTCGCCCCACCTGCATAAAAAGCGGGCGGGCACTGACGGACTGCCAGTCCAGGATGCCCACGATGCGGCCGGGGTCCTGGGGGTCGACCATGATGTGCTGCGAATGCAGATCGCCATGCCATAACACGGAGGCATGCGTGGCCATGTTTGCCGGGAGAACACGAGGCGCTACCTGAAGATAGTTGGCCAACGTGGAGAGCTTTTTGGCAAGACTAGGCTGGTATTGTCGGGGCCCATGGAAAAGACCTTCCGGCATGAGGGGGTACCGGAGACCTGCCTTTGTAGTTGCCATCTCCCTCCGCGCAACAGCCGCCATGATTCCGGGGGCGGTTGACCCTGTAAGTTGTGCATTGGTAAGTACAGGAGAATACTACCAGACCAAGCGAATGAACTTACACAGACCACGCTCAATGTCCAATGCGCCTCTCCCCAAGTCAAAGAAAGAACGGTGATTAGTCGGGCCAATGCCAAACGTCTTGCTCCGCACTCCGTTCCCAGTCGAATCAAGATATAGCGGTGACGTAGCATCAGCAGCATCGGAGTTGTTAGCAAGGTCGTCTTGATAGTACAAGGACCCGAGCTTGGAGAACCGTGTGGCCGCGAGGCGCCGTTCAATATCGACAACCTGGTACACAATCTGGACCTTCTGCTTTCCTTTCATGGTATCCCACACATCGGATAGTACCACGCCGGCCTGCTTCTCCATAAAGATATACCCTGCTCCGAGAGAGTTCTCGGATGCTCGAGAACTCCAGGCGTACACTCTGGGAACAGGGAGGCTCAGAAAGTTCCTCACCTAGCAAAGTGTTAGTCCCGACGCACCCACAAGACTTCGCGGTAAGAAAAGGGAAGCAGGCCATACAAAGTCCATAGTGGCGGACCTCACTGGCGGTCGTGCAGTGTGGTCTGCCTGCATTGGGATTGGGAAGTTCCGCAATCATCTCGCGGCCATCGTCCATGATGAGTTGGAAGACTTTGTTATATTGACCTTCCGAGACCTTCACCACTTGGGTGCACGATCGTGATCCGATCGCGGAGGTAGCTAGTTCCAGAAGCGTCGAAAGGTCGAACCTAACATAGCGACAGGCAGTTGTTGTCGCTCGTTCCAAAGCCAACGACCGGAGGTAAATTGACTGAGCGCCTCAAGGTCGTGCTTTGGATCCGCGATATTATCCTCCATTCTGGAACTGCTGGAAGAAAAAGGAGCTGCTATGAATGTATCGCGCGGGTGACAGCGATCGGCAATCGTGGCTCCAAGAGCTCTGCTCAGGAAGCGCGCTCGGATAGCCTTCATATCTGGCATTGGAGAAAGATGGGATGATCAGTCATTTCGTTGTCGTCAAGAAACACCCATCATCGCGTGATGGCTTGTGGTAAAGACGACTGGAGCTCGGCATTGAGTGTATATACGTACAGTACTCCGTAACTCACACTCCGTACCGTACATGTACTGTATGTACATGTGGGGGAAGCGACCGCGCATCTAACCCTTTTTTGGCGATTCGGCGCCTACGCCCGCGCAAAACGCCCACGCAGTTATTATCCGGTGATTGTTCCTAGCATTCTCCAGCAGCCACGATCGTAAATATACATCTTCTACCAATACCTCCCCTACAAATCTCCATAATACGTATCCCACGAGAACCAATCAAACATGCTATCGAACGTCCGGCGAGCCTCCTTGCCCTTACATGAAGGACTATGCCCAGGCAAAGCCCCCATATCAGCCGGGAGCAAGTCAAGGTAGCTGGCACCATTGGATTCTTCTAGATGTATCTGACGGTGCTCGTCACCGTGCTGTTCGTATGGTGGATTTTCAGTTCCAGTGGAAGTGGAGTGAACATTCCTCGCGAGCTGCAAGAAGATAGCCGCAACGTGCTCGAGCCTGGTACATAGGGTCGCCAGGAGACGCATCTGCGAGCGCATGCTTGTGAAATACGTCACCGTTGTCGCGAGGAGGTTGAGATCGTGTTCAACGGTAGGTGTCACCGGGCCTGGATGGTGCACGATGTTTTCAAAGATGACGAAGAAAGAGGTGAAGGGATAGTAGAGAAGGTGCCTAGTCCCCCAGTTAGTGATTAGTTTCACTAGCACCATTTTAAGCAGGAAGCAGGTGCATTTTACCAGGTGACACCGTTGTATACGGAATTCCAATTGGAGACCATCGACGTCAGAAGGGATAGGGCTTCGCGGGCAGATGACAATCGGAGACTTGACGAAGACTCTTCGCCTTTGAGTAGCAGGATTAGCACGTGCAGGTACTGGAACTTCATGCTGTTGATGCCGAGGGTCATTTCCCGGACTTGGTCGGCGGTGGATGATGCTCTCTCAGCTTCCAGAATTTCTGTCATACGCTGTATTGAGGTGAGAAGAGTCCTCTGAACTGAGAGATGGGGTGGATACCCACCTGGTTTGAGCTCGAGTACCAAGCATTTAGCCTAGAACGTAGTTCCGCGCGTGAGTAGATTGTGGAGTGACCGGTAGCAAGGACATCCGCAAGAATCCCCATCAGCTTTGCTAGTTCTATAGAACAACGGAGCATCTGTGCACCGAAATGAGATACTCGTTGGGGGATTTCTGTACCGTGCATACGAGTATGGGGCTGGAACATGAGTAAGGTACTTTCGTCCGGCAGAGGGACATGGTGATACAAAGCCGTGGGCAAGAAGGCAGGGCGCCCGAAGGCAAGAGAGCAGGATTTGTCCATCAGGAAGAGAAGCCAGAAGAGACACAAGTGATGCTGTCGCGATTCAAACGAGCCTTGAGAACTGGATATGTGCATGCCCAGCGCTTCAGCCTGCCTGCATGCGCTCCCCAGCAACATCCACGAGGTATTGGGCGCGGCGTAGTCCTCACCATGCATGGCTAGAAAGGCCAGTACTTGCACATTGACCTCGCGCGGCTCAAGGAAGATGCTGCTATTGTTGAGGGCTAAGTGCACGTTTTGACGTAACACTGCCGCCTCCTTGCTATCCCCCTCGACGGGTACGGCCGCCAACAGCATGTAGTTGAAGTAGACGACCCAAGCCTTTTCTTGAACCCTATGTGGTTCAAAGACGACTTGCATAATGACGTCGTCCGACGGACTGGTGAAAAATGGGTTGCCAAGGTCGGCTATCTCAAAGAATCCTGGTTTATCCCGCGTTGATGTTAGTTATAAGTGTAAAACATGAAGCACTAATCGGATAGCCCTACGACTGATCATTCGGTGTCCCGTTGCTTTGGAGGGTACATGAAAGACTGCGGCACTTTCTTCAGTCATCTGCTCAACATGACTCGTACCTAACTGGCTAGACAAATATCGAAGCTCGGAGCGGGCGCTTTGGTGAGTAGCATCGCTCTGTGGTCGGGGTATCTTCTCGATGCTTGCTGATGCCTCTCGCAAGAACGAGAATGAATGTGACGGGCCGATATAGAGCTTCGGACTGATACGATCCTTCTCAACCACAGTTCTTTGGTTAGCCTGAAATGATAGTCTTGGATCATCGGTCCGAGCGGGTGCTGAGGCATTGACTTGTAAAGCTTTATCAACGGATTTTGACAGCTGCTGTACTAGCTGCTCAAGATCTTGTAGTCGGCTCTCTATGGTACGCTCATCGATTGACCCACTACCCAAAGAGCTTGACAGTGTTCGTAATTAGTTCCCATGTTACATGGGCTCAATAGTGCTTGACTGACTTGACGTCGAATGTATCTCTCGAATAGATGCACTCGCCTGGCCATGGCTTGCAAGTATTGCATTTCGGCAGCTCCCGGGAACATCTGCTTCCCTTTAGTCAGGATTCTAAAGCATGCGAGCATATATGTAAGCTTACTTTAGCTTCTTCTGTTTGCAAAAGTCACACTGTGCATGTCAGTGGCGATTGTTCCGGTGGCGGTCAATCAACAGTACAGCTTACCGCAAACTGGGCTAACCTGCGTTGCATGGTAGAAGCACCTGGTTGGTCGGCCTCGGAAGGAGATTCGGAGCAGCGAGCCTGCCACCTATATTCCAGGTAATTCGAAGCAAAACTAGTAGTTCAATGTAAGAAATGATGGCCGTCGGCGATGGAAAGTCCGAGATGATCGTCCTTTGGTTCGGAGCCTCCGGGATGAGCCAATCAGAACGCTCGAACGGACACTCCGCGGCCCTTCCATAGATGCGGAATCGCGACAATGAGGGCTATAAGTATGCCTTATGACGGCTGCGTACCCGAAGTAGAATGTCAATAAGCATTCAATTTAACCTCTTCTCTCGTAACAGAGGACACTTCTCGAGCTTCTTCATTTTCTCTTCGCCGCATACATCCATACCCAAGCAATGAACCCAAACCCATCCATTGCGATCATCGGCGGCGGGCCAAGTGGTCTACTCTTCGCTCGCCTTCTCGAAATCAACGGGATCACCGACTACATCGTATACGAGCGCGATGAGACCGCCATTCCAGGTCCGTGGCAGCAAGGAGGCACACTTGACCTCCGCCCCTCCTCAGGTCAACTGGCGCTCCGCCGCGCCGACCTGTTCGATCAGTTCAGCAGATTCGCCCGCTGGGATGCCTCGTGCTTTCATATGATCTATCCAAACGGAGCTACGGCGATGCGCCATGACCAGGAGAGGGATGCTCCTGAGATCGACCGTCTGCATCTTCGTCAGCTGCTCCTGGAGTCGATTCCAGCGCACAAGATCCGGTGGGGTCATGCTGTGAAAATCGTCGAAAGGAGAGCGGCAGATGGCAGCCAAGCTGTTAGTGAAGCTAGTGATATAGTCATTCATTTCACGAACGGAACCATTGCGTCTGGGTTCCGGTTGGTAGTAGGGGCAGACGGGGCTTGGAGTAAAGTCCGTCCTTTGGTGAGTCTTTCGAGGACACAAGAGCTCCTCCCAATCGGATGATATGCCCCCTTTTTTTTTCGTCAAGAGTCCTCTAACATGTAAGTCTACCTTCATTGCAGATCACGACAGCAGAGCCTGTATACTCAGGCAAAATGTTCATCGAGGGCCGCTTGTCACACGAGAACCCTGGGTTCGCCACCGCCAAAGAGCTCGTCGGACCAGGAAGCATGTTCGCAGCCGGGCATCATAAAAAGCTGGCCATACAGCAAGTCTCTAATGGCACATATCGCGTATACTTTGGGCTGCAATCCCCCGAGAACTTTTACCACCACCGCGAGTGTAACAACAGCTCCTCTGGGGACGAAGATCTCAACAATCGCACCGAGCAACTGCGCAGTCTGCTGCTCTCGTCGGACGAGTACTTCGCCACATGGGGACCGCAGCTGAGGGAGTTTGTCGAAACCGCGGAGGGGCCCTTCCGTGCCTGGCCGTTGTATCGGATGGAGCCCGAGAAGCTTTGTTGGGGTGGGAAGACACCTGGGGTGACATTGCTGGGGGATGCAGCGCATGTCTCGACACCCTTTGTGGGAGAAGGGGTGAATTGCAGCTTGTATGACGCTGTCGTGCTGGCTGATAGCATTGTCAAGCATTGCGGTGTCGGTGCGGGATTCGATAGTGTGAGTGCAGAAGAGTTGAACCGTGCTTTGCAGGAATACGAGGAAGATATGCTAGCGCGAGGTCGAGATTTGATTGAGCGCAGCATGGCGATGGAGGATGTATTCTTTTCCGAGGATGCAGTGACAGGAGTTCTCGAGTTCTTCAAGAGTTTCAGTGAGAAGTCTGAGTAGAGACATCGGTGGATGAATGTTCGAGGTCTAGGTATCTTCTCTAGGTGCTTCAAGAAGGAATGGTTCCAATTGGCTAGGACCAAGGATCAAGCGAGGTAGTCAGTTGGAGGTTGAATGTATACGTAGTACCTGGTATGTGTATGATGTGAAATTGGGTAGTCGATAGGAAAAGGACCTTCACCGGAAGACGAGACGCGGAAACCACCACCCTGTTCGTACCTGGCCTGAGAGGTAAGGCAACCAATATCAGTATAGGTGGGGTGTCAATACAGTGCAGAGGATCCTTCCTTCTCAAATGGACTTCCCAAATCGACTTACAGGAAAGGCGGAATGAAATGCGCTATTCTTCTATCACTGCTTTCTTGGACACTCGCACACCGACTATCAACTATCCCAACAAGCTAGATCTGATTATCCTTAAACCCTGTTATCTATTTCACCAACTTAGACCTCAATGGCAAGCAAGAGAGCACAAAAGAGGAATCCGAAGCAGGCATCTCCTCAGAACAATGCCAGGATGTGAGCATGGCAGCATCCCCTCGTCCCCTCGTCTCCATTTCCACAGATTGCTAACCACACGCAAAAAAATACCAGCCAACCGAAGCGCCCCAAACCATCCACCACTTTGATCAAAGTACTGGTAGGCCCTCACGGTACTACGATGTATCGAATCCCCGAACAAAAAGCACGTTCGTCATCAGAGTTTTTCAACAAAGCACTGGCGGGGACATGGAAAGAAGGCACGCGGCGTACTGTCAGGCTTCCCGGCGTCGACCCAGGCACGTTCGGGGAGTATTCCTCATGGCTTTACCATTCAACCTATAACCCAAGTTCCGAGTGTAAAGGCCTTGTCAAGGCGTATATCCTGGCCGATAGGCTCATGGCTAACGAATTCGGGAACCAGTTGATCAATGCGATTGTGACTCGGCTGAATGTTGGCAGCAGCGAAGACCGCTTTCCGCCTTCCAAAGAGGAGATGGAGTTCGCGTGTCGGACGGTGCCTCCTCCGACGCCGCTTTACCGGCTGCTGGTGGATTTTGAAGTCCACGTGGGGTCGTTCGCGCTGAATTGGTTGAAGGACATCGGTCTGGACAAGTGGTTCTCGGCTATGGATGGTGAAAAGCTGAGCCGTGAAGACCGGCGGACCCAGCGGTTCATGCTGCAGGTGATGTCTACGGCGATAACTAGATTTGCGTCTAGTCGACCTCCACCATTCCTGATGAGTGTCTCGGATTATCACCGAGCTGTGAGCGGTGATGAGACCACCTGATATGGCTTCCCGTTTTGTTCCACCCTTATGAAGAATCATAACAATCGTAGATAGCCCCTACCAATGAAAAGATCATGCACCCTGCCATAGAAAATGCTCAGAAACAAACTACAAACCCAGCCCCAGTTTCCCTCTCCCCAGATTGAGTATACAGCCCATAGTTCTTGCTAGCAAAGCACAAATCGGTATGATACTCACCAACCCTGATATCCGTTCCCTTCCTGACCTTCCCCAACTCCCAAGATGCAGCCGCAAATCAAATCATCAAAGAATCCTCTGCAGCACCACCGTAATGTCAGCAGTGACTTTGTCGGATATAAGCAAGAACATGCAGGAGTAAGATTAAGATTTGGACTGTTCTGTGAGTCGATGGTTATGTACAAATCTTTGAATGACAGGAATTGAGTTCTAACTTGTGAAATCTGGAGATAACTATGAGTCTCGACAAGACCACTGCATTTCTTAACAACTGCATGAAAACCGAGAAAGTCTGCGCTCCTGTCTGTCGTATCATTCATGTCCTGGTGCGGGCAAAAAATAGCCAAGAAGCAAAACGAAATCTCCCCGACTGGGAGTCGAACCCAGGTCTCCCGCGCTTGTTCCCAAATGGGATTGACAAGCGGAAATCATGACCGTTAGACCATCGAGGAATGAAGATGTCCTCATTTCGACAATGTAACAATATGACATATTATGAAAAAGCCCGCCCAAATTATCGTCCGCCTTATACCACGGTTCAAAGAACCCTAATCTTCTTCCTCTCCATTAACTGAGTCAAACCAAAACAAAAAGCACCCAGAGGCCAAGAACTCAATGACAGTCGCATGTACGATCGCCTCCAAAATCTGCTACTACTCTGATAGGTCCAAGCTCACCCGAAGGCTCGCCCTAATCCCAGATGTCAGGCTCTGGATCTGCGTATGATTCATCGAGGGAAAGAGTGCCGGGGTCCTGTGCTGTGCCAGATTCGGCACAATGAAGTTGTCTGTAGATAATTCAAGGGTAGGACTTATCCTTTGCCTCTCGCGCACATGCTAGAGCCAATGGTGTTGAAGTTCTCCTTGGGTGGAATCAGGGACCGGACCAGGGCAAATGGGGCGTTGAGATATATCCCGTACCGATGCCGTTGGTGACTGTGGCGCCGTATCTGAAGCTATTGGATGTGGAAGGGTCGTCATGCATTGCATGGCGTTGGCCACAATGACCAGCGTAGACCCAACAGCATACCAGGGAGTGCCGTGCCTCCACGGGACCGTCTTGGAGACGGCCAAGGCGCCAACTAAGGGCAGTAGTTGTACCGTACCTTTGCCGGCAAAGACGAGCTATGCTAGACAAACTGGACATAGAGACGGGTAAGATACAGGGTCTCAAAAGGGATGAAGTGTCCGCGGCTGTACCTATTATATCACGAGATCATTTCCTTTCGGAGATGCACAGGAAATATCAGATGCATCAGGTGTTGACAATTTGGTCAAACCTGGTGAATTCCTAGGATGGTAACGAGAACACCCGAGACGCAGAAAAGTGCGATCTCGCAACTGCTGTTCCGAGCAAAGAGTGCGCTGCCAAACGAGAAACCATAAGCAAAGAGATTCCGGCCCCAACATCGACAGACAAGGGAGCCATACAGTGCAATCGAGAGTCTGCGGAAACTTCTGTGTCAGCCTTGGGATATCTCCAAGGGGGCTGTGGAGGCTGTTCTTGCCACAGGGGAGTGTCTCGGAGGACTTGGACATTGTAAGCAGTAAGGTGAATCTTCTTGAATTGAATAGTCATAAGGTCACTCGAGCTTTACACAGAAAGGGGTTTATTCACATACAATCCCTCTCAGAAGCGCAAGACTACAGTTATCTTCCCACATTTTATATCCTTCACCCATCATATCATGCTTTGATCATCGCGAATAATATGCACAGCATATATCCATAATTATCCTGGTGTACTTCAGCAAGGGCTTTGTAGAGGTCGAGAAAGCAAGTTCTCACATTCCGATGACCTATAACTTGGTTAAAATGACCAAATACAAGCCACGGAGGCAGTAAAGAGAGACAATCCGAGAAAAAATACAGCAGTACTGTATAGAACAAGACACCAAACTTTCGCTCCAAAAGGGTCGGTAGCTCAGTGGTATGAGCAAGAGATTGCAGATCTCGAGGTCGCGTGTTCGATCCACGCTCGGCCCTCAAAGCATTTCTTTTTTTTTTGCGCCTTTATCATACCTCTCAATTATCATATCTTCCAAGGATTGAGAATTGCAATTGATCAAGTGAAAGCCGACGAAATAATGGTGTTTATCCTGTAGCCTTACTGCGTATACATCCTGGCTCTCGTAGGTACCGGAAGCTTTGTCAAAGATACGACCTGCATACCTCATCGCATTTGCATACGTACAATACTTGGTCCCTCCTCTCTGTACCCCGAAAACTATATATATACCCGAATTCAAAGCACCCTTGAAAATGAATTGTTGTTCTAAAACCAGCAATAGGATACCCTTCGCCTTGATCCAAGGTGGAACCAATCCCTATGCACCAAAAGAAAGGAGGCGGCTCTTCGAAATTCTTGTATGTACACCCCAATGATTCTCTATGAAAGGTGACTAGGTAATTAAGGTTTATGATTTCCGACATCAACAACAGCAACAGCCGATCCCTCGCGCCTCCCAGCGAGAATTCCGCAAAATGCCCACGTACCTGCTGACTCTGGCCGGTGTGATTCCAGAATAGAGACACTGATGGGCCAATACCTCGCTCTAGACAAACAAGCCGAAGATGGCGAAGAGAGGGGAGTCGCTCTTCCTCCAAACATGAACTGTTCATGCCCTAGTTCCGTAAGCTGTAGTCAGATCAGATCTGAAAGTCCCGCGCGCTGGATATAGTGGAATACGAGGCAAGATGTATAATTATAATTTGCACTCGTGGCCAAATGATGCCAACATGGACAGGGACCAAGATAACCTGAAGGCGCCAATCTTTCCATCTCTGAGCATAATTGTCAGTTCCTTCAAGCTGAGCCACCCGTAAAAAAGCCAGTCAAAGGCCGTATGCGGGAGAAACGCGCTGAGGAACCGGACTAGAGTCTGTACCCATAACTCACGATATGGGAGCTCGATGACACGAGAGGCGTCAAAGCTATCAGCTTGAGCCAACAGGTATGGTCTTTTCGCTTGAGGTACTTCCGGCCTTGGCCAACGGAGATATAAATCACCTTTCTTAACAATCTCTTTCACCACAGACGTTCCCAAGAGCTCCTTATTACGTCCGTCGGTCTGCGTATGGCATATGAGGTTGGCTATCCTATTTTCAGGAGAACCCAGAAATCAAAGCCCTGTTGCCGAGGAAAGGTACCCAAGCCATCAATGAAAGAGGGTTACCCAGGCGCGTAGATATAGCCCTCATTTTTCAGCCCGAGAAAGTTCAATGCGACTGATCCGCTAACTGATAGCCATATTCTTAACGGCTTGGAGCCCCTCGGGTTGAAGGAGCCCAGAACGAAGGCCTTCGAAGGCACAAATCCGGGACTGAACGATGCCCTCGCCTTGCCTCTCTCAAGTGCTCTGAACCGACAAGGCAACTCTGGTGGCTCAGTCACGGCCTCCGCTCTAGCTGAGGCTGTAGCGGTGGCTATAGAAGCGGGCGAGGATGACTTTTGAGTGTCATAGTTCGTGTGGTCGTCAAGCGCTTTTCGTCGTTGATCTTGGTTCCAGTCAATATGATCGACATCATGACACCCATAACCAAGTTCGGGATGGCAAGTATGTTGGCAGCAGAGTTCCGGACCTAATTTTACCAAACATTCAAGACAGACATCTCTTCTCTCAGCATTCTGAACGAGGGGACAAACTTGAAGGGACTAGCGAAGGTTGTCCAGGAAGATCTGAAGACAAGCTGAATGTGCCGTGGAGCGACTTGGCTTCAGATCCTCATAGATACGTCCGAGTTTCAATGTCTTGATATCGTGGCTGCCATAATTGTACACGAAAGTGTCTAGTCATAGTCAGGAAGACTCCGGCCAAATCTAGTTCGGTTATCGGAGGTACGACAGCTTCCCCGCCTTCGAGCCTCGTTATAAGCATCGTCTCTTCCGCTATAGCGATAATGGGATCCCGGTCTTTTGGCATTGCTTTTTCCCGCCGCGATGTAGCGTGTCCCGTTCGCGTCGCACCTGGAGAAACCCACGCGAGTCACAACAATTCTCATCTTATATTCATCTTCAAAATGTAGAATCAGCTGGCATTCTAGGTTGTCCACCAATCCTTCAGCGTTTGTACACCATTGATCCCTAGCGCAAGAATGACCATCATCTACTCCGACGGGGATTATCAGCTCCATCGCACCATCAGAACAGCCCCCGCCGAGCATCTCCGGCGCGTGTTGACTGAATTATGCGCGACCAATTTTGAGGCGAGGAGCCTCATTGCCTCCGAATTGTTAGTGCCCGAGGACAGAATACCTGTTCCCACCAGCGACGACGACCGCTCAATCAAAAGTGATGGCAACGTGGACGATGACGAGGACGGGGATAGCAATGCTGAAGATGGTGATGATGACGATGGTGAAGATTCCAGCAATGAATCGCAAATCTCTGGGGCAAATAACAAGAGGAAGCGAGAAGACTCTACCTCGATCGCAGATCTCGATAACCCCCAGAAACGATTCAAGCCTCGCTACGCGTACTGCAGCAATTGTGAACGGGAATACGATGTGGCCGAGAACACAAGAATGAGCTGTCACTGGCATAAGGGTAAGATAATTTCCGTTATATAATTTCACCCTGTTATACATATTTCGTCGTTATCAACCATGCTAACCGATCTGCCTCCTTGCCGCGGGTTAGAACCACGTGGCGAGCCCGACTACGATAACCACTTTGTTGACGTTGACGAGCTCAAGATTTACCACATTGATAGTGATAAATACCGCGAGGAACACCCAGAGGGATTCATCCTTGAGTGCTGCGGTAGGAATACGCTCGAGCCTTGTCGAATGGGATTCCACCGATCGGAATAGTTTGCTGGGAACCATTTGTCTGCAATGAGTTGGCATGAAGAGTGGGAGGTCTTCAACCCCCTCGCTTCAGTGAGGCTGCTCTCAAGACTCTACTGAAATCGAATGGCACGTCGTAGTCGCGCCGAGCCTATTCGCGATGTATATTCTTATCATAGCCCACGTTCCCTCGGAAGCAGGCGAATTAAAGCCGAACCACTTCCGCAAGCTCCTCGAAGAAATGAAACCACGCTTTGCCAGGTGCAGTACTTGCGAGAAGAAGTTTAATGCACCGTCGACACAGGCACGAGCTGCAAATTCTATACGGGTGGAAGGCGTTGGCCCTTGTCTCGTCTTTCCGTATAACATCGGCCAGCAGCTGAAGCCAACACACATACAAACAGAACATAGCCTGCGCGGCTTCGGTTGCGCCAAGCATGCGAAGCTGAAGAGAACAGTGACACATTTCCAGAGAACTTATGCTGAGAGCATCCCTGTTGCAAGTTGATCCGGGGCCAGGCAGCACTAATTCACATAAGAGCCTCTATGGAAGAAGCAGGTCAACTCATGGTTCAATCGTTCATTTAGGCGATGTGATGATATAATCATGAGAAGAAACCATGGTGAAGACGAGAAGCAACTCAAATAAATTATCTAATCTAGCATGTCATTTCGAAGCCACAGCTTCCCACCCCTTGCACCACACGACCCAAAAAAAAAGGGCCCACTGCCGGTCTCCACAATACTTGACAGGTGGAATCCTCCGGGTTCGAGATAGAGTGACTAGCATCGAAGGAAACTGGTACGTACTATGTAGTATAAACTTGAACTTTCTCACTTCGTGCAATCAGCCTCAAACAATGCGTCTAAGCGCGTAATCACGTGATGACCATACTGACTGGCTAGCTCACTTACCTTGTTTCATTAAAAGCCCAGTGGTTCCTTCGTCGCTGATGTATCTGCCATCAAACCTTGTCCTATCGCAGCACAATGGGTAACCGAAGGGGCAGACCATGCAAGTACTTCACCGAGGAGGCTCGACTCGAGGCAAGAAGGTTAGGAAGGCGACGACATTACCGCCGATTACGCAGACGGCGAGATGATCCTGAGCCGCTGCAAGACGAGTCAGTATTGGAGTTCATCCCAGTGAACTTCGATGGAGCTACGCCACCACTGTTTGTGAGCGGTCCTCCTGCAGAGCTGTTCGAGGCTGTGCAGCAGGCTCTATTGAGGAATGAGATCGCTGATAGGAGCGTCTGCGGCCCGATCGACCTAAATTTTGTTCCATACGAACCCAGATCAAGAAGTATATCTCCGCAAATCCTGCCGTCGAGTCATACACACACCCAGAAGTACAACTTCGAAAAGCCTACCATTGAAAAGCCAGCCATCGAAGAGCCAGCCATCGAGAGGCTTCGTCAGGAGCTCGCAAAGGAGGATGTTATACCCGCTGACTACGAGCTCAACGATGCCATCGATTGTGCCTCGCGAGAAGATCTTCAGAAGATCTTGAGACATCTGTGCACCAAGGGACCCGAATTCAAGATCTATCTCGCCTCCTGCCTACAACCGGTCGAAGCCCAAACACCTCCCGCAAGTCCTAGCACTGCAGATACAGCCTCATCCGAAGTCGAGACTTTCAGGCCGATGACACTACCTCAATACTCTTCTGTGGCCTACAGGAGTAGAGGCCGTCGGCATTATTCCAGTGGGTTGCTCACAAGGCGGAAACTCATGAGACGTCCTCGATACTAACATGCTGTTTTGAGTAGAATCTTCAACACTAATAGATCGAGATTTTTACGTACTGGTCTAGAGCATGATAAGCGTGAAACCAAATAGCCAAGTGGCAGCATGCGCGGTCGTTGATGCTTAAAGAAAAACAGATCCAATACAATCAGCTCGGAGCTTGTGGTATCGATAGACTTGATACTTGACAGGCCACACGTGATACTGGGACAGTCATCTTCTCCACACGCTCGTTACTTTGTCACACCTTAGGAGGATTTATCGATACACCGTGGACAATTAGCGCGACGCGTCTCTTCTCACAATATAAATAACCTCAATTAGAACGCCTCAACTCGACTCGACTCGACTCCTAACCAACGAGATAAAACATCAGCTTTCCCCTTCTTTAGCACTCCCACGCATCTCAACATCCAAAATGCCAGTTCCGAATCCAAAACTCGACGGAAGGCTTGAGCATGCCATCACATCCACTTCCCCAGAAATCCTGCAGAACGTCGTGAAAGACCTCTGTGCAGACATGCCGGAAGCGCGAAACCACCTCTCTTCTCGGCTACTCTTACCCGAAGAACAGATCGTTTTAGTCAAGAGCACAGAGACCACCAATGGTCCCCTGGAAGCCGGGAGCAAGAGAAAGAGAGGATCTCAAGATTCTGTCCCCGCGTCGGACGAGAACAAGAAGGTCAAGCTCCGTTACGCGACCTGCCAGAATTGCACCGAAGAATTCGACGTGACGGAGAATACGAGCACGAGCTGCCATTTTCACCCGAGTAAGACTTGACATATAGCCACTGATATCTGCAAATAGCTGGCAATACCAAGTGCCGTATGAGATGGATAATGATTACTTCCAGGATGATTGGGAAGGTTTTGCAGGTGAATGGTGCAAGGAGGATTGGCCGGAGGCTTTCATTCATCCGTGTTGGGACAGAGACATCAGCCAGGAGCCTTGTGCAACGGGGTATCATCGAAAGGCTACTGGGAGAGCTAAGGAGAGGCGTTGATCCCAATCGGCGAATACGGAGCTCTTCCTGACCTATTTTATATATATTTGTACTCTTTTTATAATGCTGCGAGCGATTGTGTCTCCGACGGATGCGACAATATCTACACTCTGAGAGATCGATTCTGCTTCGTGTTGAGATTGTGTGGACTCGGAGCTTACTTTACCTATAATAGTCCGCGTGAGCGTGCCCACACTCTGAATAAATATCGATCAGCCCGTATAATCCATAAGAACCAAAGAAATAAGCTTTCCCAACACAGCACAGCCTCGACGCATGCAGGTCCTCCCTCCGTCGCAGGTCAGTTCCCCGATGACAGCCCACTGCAATCTAAGGTTCCCTTATCGATAAGCCCTACCTTAAATGCTGTACCCAAGAAGCTTAGCCTAAGGTAGCTCTGCTCCGAGTCCCGAAGGAGATTGCGTCCTCAGGCACCCACCCACCTGTGGAGTGAAGTGTGGACCGACCCTAGTCTTTCGTCCGTCCAGTTCAATTTCCGTCGTCATCTCCAAGCAACTCCAACTCAACTCAACCCATCTCAGCTCAATCCAGCTTCCGCGCTGCACTCTACAACATTACCAACAACCACCACACCTACACCTACGCCCACGACATCGACCTACCCTACAATCTCCATCTCCATCTCCACCTCCACCTCCACCTTCCTTTCTCACCCCGACCTACAAACCAAAACAAACAAACCCCCGAACAACTCCCCCGAAATAAACCCAACACCTCAACACCTTGACTAGGAAGAACACAGCCATGTCCTCACCGCACGAATCCCCCTCCTTCCAACCACCACCACCACCACAACAACCACAACAACCACCAACCCCCTCCCAACAACCAAACCCCTCCGAGCAACAACCCCCCCAAACCCAACCCCAAAAACTCCCCATCCACACCAACCACTGCCGCTACTGTAACCACCTCCTCCTCGCGACCACCCGCGAAATCCCGACGCTCCCGCGCCGCAAACCCCCAGCCCAGGATGCCGCGCTGATCCTGCCGCTGCCCCGCGCGGAGGAAGAGGACGAACTCGACACCGAAAACAACAACAACAACAACAACAACAAAGCCGAAGATACCGCCGCCGCCGCCAAACAACCCCAGCCCCACTACACGATCCTCCTCTCCACCACCATCCCCGACCGGAAGCCCACCGTGGTGCGGCGGGAGGACGGGTTCGAGAAGCGCCGGCTGCTCCGGTGCGGGCGGTGTCGCGTCGTGGTCGGGTATTTCTTGGATGCGGTGCATTTTCCGTCCGGGGGGGTCGGGGGGACGGCAGAAGGAGATGAAGATGAGGAGGAAGGGGAGGGGCAGCGGGCGAAGGTGGTGTATCTGCTGCCGGGGGCGTTGATGGAGACCGGGGTGATGGAGGCGAATGATGTCGAGAACTTGAGGGCGATGGATCGGGAGTGGGCCGGGTGGATGGAGAGTTCGTGAATTCCCCAAAAGGGGGGGGGGATGCTGTTCCTACTGTTTTGCGAAGCACACGTTCAAAACTATATACAGTTCCACAGGTTGGTCGATGTTGTAATTCGACATAGACTCGGGTTCTGTCTTTCATTTCCAAATTTGCTGAATGGCATACGCCAGCTCCATATACACTACAAGCGGAATAAACTTTATAACAGATGAACTAATCTAAGCTCAAGCCGACAACTCCGGCAACAGGGATCGCACAGGGAAGAAGAAAAGAGGCATTTCGTCACGAAGCGTCAGGGGAAAGGGTATCGTATGTCGTTTAGTTGGCAAGGATGGTGCGGACGAGATCTGCAGAACGCGATATCAGTCTTTGTGGCAGTCGAAGTGGGGATGTTGTTAAAACGTACCGGTATAGTTGATCTCGCCGGAGCTAGTGTCAACGGCCTTCAGCAACTCATCGACTTCCTCGTCGGACATCTTCTCGCCCAGGTTCGTGAGAACTATAGCCATGGTCAATATCGCAGAACCCCCGCTAATCATCCAGCGAGCGTGAAACATACTGTAGCGCAGTTGGCCGACCCCAATAAACCCAGTCAAGTCCTTATCGAACACTTGAAATCCACGGGTGTATTCCTCGGGCTCGCCGGGGTCGCGGAATCCTCCCGGGCGGTTGAGAACCTTCAAGAACGACTCGAAATCAACTGTATCACGGTCAGTCAGCAACAGTGCGCCTTATAACAGTCCCAGCATACGGGCGCGCATACAGTCTCCGCCAACGCTCTTCTCCAGATCCGCGATTTCCGCCAACGTGGGGTTCTGCCCGCAGGCGCGGAGGAGATCGCCCAGCGACTCGATGGCGACCTTGCCGGTGCCGCGCTTGTCGAATAGCGAGAAAGCTTCCTTGTAGTTGGTCGAGGCCTGTTGATCGTGGTGAGAATGAGGTGAGTGGGCCATCTTCAGACTGCGATAAAGATAGAGAGATAGACAGATAGAGAGTGCAAAGAAGGAATGGAAGCGATGGGGATGAAGAAGAGATGGAAAGAGAGAGATTCAGATCGTGCAGCTGAGGTGACGAGCAACCAGCGACGCAAGGCTGCGATCCGCGGAAACGAGGGGCGGAAGGGATTGGACGGGCAGACGAGGGGGCCGGGATTCCACCATGGTTCCAAACAACTCTCTCGTAGATGCAACACCAGAGGGTCAACAACAATCAATTGAGCAAACAATCCCTGGTCTTGATGATAGCGGACGCGCTGCAATAAGACGTAAGGTGTCGTCGCCCGGGCATTTCCTCATCCGCCCGCCAGGAACCCCAATGCAGGCCATGGCTCCATAAGCAATGAAATCCAGCCACGTACCATGGTGTTGTTTTGCTAATTCCACGAACGGAATGTTCTTTTTGTATAAGCAAAGGTGGCAAGGCGATGAATTGGCACGAAGAAATTAATCAGCACGTTCACCTGGGGGGGGGGGGGTAAACACCAAAAGAGTCTCGATTGAATGGAATGAAGGAGGGGAGGGAGGAAGAGGAAAGGAGGTGAGGCGGTGGAGGAGGAGGAGGAGGGAAAGTCTCAAAGAAGGGAGCGAAACAAGCAATGACGCCCGCCCCGCGGTTGTTGTTGTGGTAACCGGACACCTCAGGCTCCAATACGCCCAGCACCGAGTTCAGATCTATAGAAACACCGACCTTATGAGGGAAGAGGTACTCTGGTAATCTTCGATTCTAGTGAATTAAAAACGAAAATCTCACAATAACCTCCTTGCCATGGTATCTCTCTCATGAAACATTCCTGGTCACATCATAATCACAAACCGACCTTCGAAACCTGGCTACCACAAAGATAGGTAGCTGACTTCAACTTCCATCTCTGGCAAAGCTTGCGATAAGCGAATTAGATATACAAGAAAATTAAGTAAAAGCCCGCCGACTTCATGGGACTTGCAGTGATGTGCACGGCCGGAATTTGGTACATCGGCCACGTCATGCGGCTGCGCCGCCATTCAGCTTGTCGATACAGCTGCTGAGTAGATTGGCCGCCTCAGTCAGTAGCTCCCAGCGAGTGTTCGTGAACCCATTACGGAGAACCATCAGCAACCCCATGCATTGATTGCATCCTTTCATCCCCTCAAGGTCACTGGGTTCGCGAACCCCGCCGACCCGCCGCAAGAACTGCTGCATGTCATGTCGCTGCTCTGCAGGTCTGACCAATTTGACGGGGTGATTGAGCGGGCCTTCGAGAGCGTACCCGTAGCACCAGACCACGAGAGCGGCAACATAGAGGACCCATGGCCGATTGAGCAGGTAGTCATCCCGTCCTGAGTAGGCCTCGTCGTTATCGAGCACCCGCTCCTCGTCCAAAAGACACTCAGACAGAAACCTTAGAGCGTAGAATGTGGCGTCGCGGGCCGTTGCCTTAGTTGCCCATCGGTTCATTTTTTCGCGCGCCCCGTCGTAGTCCTTTCGGGTGATGGCGCGCCCCATGAGCCGCCCAGCTCCGGCAAAAACCTGACAATCCACAATGTCGACGTGGGAGGCCATATGTGCAAGTCCATGCAGGACATCGCGCGATTCAAATACATTGGCTTCGTCCCAAGGGTGTCGCGCTCGGTAACCACCGGTAAACGAACCTGGCTCCGACGTTCCTAAAGCCTCGTCGAAATCCCGTCGCCAGTTGTCGAAAGCCCGCAGTAGGGCGGACCTCCACTTATCGCGACCTCCCAACGCCTGTAGCACACCCAGCGAACTCACCTGGAGATCACGCTGGTTCATATGCCAGCTGACACTAAGCAAGCCTGCCATAAGAATGGTGCGTCCAAATGCATTAGTTCGGACCGGTTGGCCATTGAGCGTCCTTTTAAGACCATCCAAAAACATGAGAGGTTTGACTCCATTCGCATGTAAACTGGATTGCACTCGAGCCACCTCAGAGGCATTAGTCGCAGACCATAACGCTCCATCGCACGGAAGAGGCAGCCGCAGCTCGTGGGCCACCATCTTGGCTGAATGTCCAAACATGGTCGCATGCGTAGAGTCTAACACAAAGGCTGCAAATGCTACCCGCCTTGTAGCTTCAGCTTTGATCCAGTGAGTCCATGACTCCTCCGCCACGAAATCGGGAGTCATTGTCGACCCGGTGACTGAGCGGCTTTGTCGATCGTCTCTAAGGCTCGCTGGAGAATCTAGTGCGGAGCGGCCAATCAACGAACTGCCACGCCGCATTAACGTAAGGGTAGTATCATGATGTATATGCGCTCGCTCATGCAGTGCACGGGTGGAGTACATCTTCTCGTACACTTCGAGGAGGAGCAGTGCCTGGAAAACCCACAGCTTGGCTGGAGGCCGAAAGTCGGCATCCATGAACAGCTCCCAGCGTAAATGCCATGCAATAAAGTTCGCCAGCTCAGCTGCGGTCTCAGTGACGTCTGACCCATACATCTTGTCCAGGGTAGACGCTCCAATAGCTATGACGGCCAGCAGAAGCAGGTTTGGAGCTTTGTTCAAGACAAATGACGGTCGATGCAGAATGGGCAATTGAGGGTGGAAATGATGCCAGTACGATGCGATATAGGCCTCCATCATGCGCGGTCCTAGGACATGGCAGTCGTCATTCATATCACCGTCCATCAAAGCGTCCTTCCGTTTTGCCACTGCTGAGTATGCTGCCTCATTAAAGCGTGTACCCATGAGCGCAAGAAGCTCCTGTCTCTTTTCATTTGATAGGCTCATTCGTGAAGACCCAGCGTCCAGGATACTAGTCACGCTCATCGGGTCGTGCGGAATTACTCCGTTCATGAAACTCCCGTATCCAGGATCGCCCAGCAAAAATTGGTTCTGTAGCTGGATCGCATTGAGGTAGTTCGGGATCATATTGGCTGCAGACGGGTAGCCCATCGAAGACGAGCTGGGAAGAGGGTCATTGAACAGCCACGCCGTGAAATCCTCGGGCATTGCGAAGGGAGACCGGTTGTGCGTCTCTCCGCCAAAAATCGGGTAGACACAGGAGGCCAGAGCGTCAAAACCAGGGTCTGTCACCGTCGACCCCGGAGCCATCATACCAGGAACAGTGTTCAGCGCATCAAAAGTACTCACGGTGTCCAGGGTCGCCGGCGCTGAAGTTGTCACTGCTGGCGCCAAGGAGATACCCGCGTATCCATCCCCAGGCATCGGCGCATATGACGCCGAATTCGCCAGCGACTGTCCGTCCATATAGCTAGATAGCATCGTCGTTTCATTTACAGAATGACGTCCTCGATTCTGTTGACCTGTTTCTCCCGAATGTAGAGACATGCTAGTCGATGGATGACTTCGGTGCGTATGGTAATCCGAGGGGCTGAAAGTACTGGCTGACTGGCCCGCCGGCGAGCTGGTGGTTTGGTTGCTCAGACTGACAGAGCGAGAAAAGGTGGGATCTGATAGCTCAACGCCCGGCTGTGGATTAAGTGGTTGGTGTTTGTATGTCTGAGGAGAATGCCTTGTCAGAGAGGAAACCGCAGCAGATTTGACGTCGATATTGGTAATGGTGCTAGAATCTACCGGTCCCTCAACTGACACCTGGGTTGAATTGTGGGTAGGAGAAGGTATTGGGACCCCAGTCGGGGACTCGCTGTGGTTTTTCTTAAGCACGGGCGGCTTGTTCTGCTCAATTGATACACTTGGTGGGTTATTCACGGTAGCCTGCGCGAAACTGTCCCGCTTCTGCAGTTGAGACCCTTGCGTCGTATGTCGTTCACGATGACGCAGGCACAGGTCCTGTCGGACAAAGGATCGGTAGCAATCGGGAAAATCACATCGGTAGATCTGTTTTGGTGTATCTAGATTGATCGCGCTAGTCAGCTTACACTCCTTTGAACAATCCTTGAAGGTGGGGAAACAAACGATTCAGCTGATGACGGTACAGGTGTTCTGCGCGCGAATAACTCTTCCCACAGCCATCAAAGGTACATTCAAACTTGCGATCCGTCTGAACTTTCCGAGTTCTCTTCCTCTTCCGCGAGGAGCCATCCAGCGTCGCATCTGCCGCATCGTTTTCGGTCGACATATGTGTTTCCTCACGGGAGCCTTGGAGTCCCTGTTCCGGGGGAGCTACTGCAGTGACAGCTGAAGTCATAATGCGCAAGGATATGGCAGTGGAAAGATTCGATCATTAGTGCCTTGTCGGTGGGCGGACATGACCCGCAAGAGCTCGAACTCAGATCCGGGGAGTAGCAAGATCAGCCATAGGAAGCTAGAGTGAATGGGGAAGATTCCAGAAAGAGGGTGTGTTAATCGTGAGCGTTAGGTACGATCGTAGACTCGCGCGGCCCCGTGGGGACCGAAATCTCGGCGGGCGGGACGGAGCAGCTTCTGGCAGATGTCGGGGAGGGTTTCGATCTATCGGAAAGAATGTGAGGCTAGGTATCCGAATAAGAGCGGTATCAGGTATGTGTAGGGGCTGGAGCATGCGCAGCGCGCGCGAGGATGGGTTTATCGTATGACAGATTGTAGGCTGTTGGGGAAAGTTTAGGAATTGGAGACGGAAGAGGGGAAGATGGTCGGGGAGGTTCCGAAGAAACTCACGACTTAGCGCAGCCCCCGATTGCCACTGAGTGAGCGCAGTCTTGAAAATCCACAGCCGCCTAGGATTAAACGATAGTAGTAGAGGTGGGATTCCGGGGCTGATACACCTTAAAGATGAGCAGTGAGGGGATCATAGATGGACCCTAAGACTCCGGGGTGGTTGGAGAGATCTTGTGCTGTTGCGAAGGTGGGGCAGATCCCGATCGAAGGGCGGAACGGATTCGATGGAGGGATGGAATGCTTTACAACGCAACCTTAATCTTTATTGACAATACTTACTCACATGTACGGAGTACTGTCCGGACTATCACCCCTGCACCGAACAAGTCATGGAACCAAGCTAGAACATTTAACTGAATCAATCGTCGAATACTTGTCGGATGATCACATAAAATGGAGGTTCCATACACGCGATATACCTACACTGTACATATACACGCAAGTATGGAGACCATTCTGAATGATCTAATTCCTGTACCTCAAATACTCAATGACGAGGTGTTTCAAAGATATATCAAATCCCTACTCAAGCATCCTTTTCATACTGATATGTCGAAAGCGAGATGAGCTTCCCCTACACTAGGTACTAGGGTAATCTTCATTGAGAGGAAAAAACAATGGCAAAAGAAAGGTCGTGCCCGGGTTCGAACCGGGGTTATTGGAACTTGTTTGGTATCAAAATCCAAAGTGATAACCACTACACTACACAACCTGTTCTTGAGATACATGATGTTTAGCTAATCTATAACCTTGTTGGGCACTCATGTAAAAAAAAACTGTTTCCCGGAGTTGGTCGCAGAGAGTCAATATACCTCAACGATCTCCTGAGTTTCACCTGGCATGCCTCCACAGTGTCGATTTAGCAGCAACAATGAATTAATTGAACTGTGCTCCAGACCCATGTGAAGAATGCCCCTAATGTGAGCCCGCTAGGTTTTGAGTTGAGAAAGGGTCGCAATCACAATACTATCGTACAGGTCAGACGAGTGACATGTGCCCGGTCATGCCAGATTTTGAGTCGATTTCGTGGTTCGTTATAAGTAACGGGCGTACCATTGTTCTTATAATATATCTAAGTTTGCTACACTATAATACTAATGGTGTCACGTTTTTACAGAGTGGGCAACCGTGCAAGCTGCTTTTTCCGCTTGCTGCCCCCCCCGGATGGGTTGTCGCCGCTCATCATCCGCGAATGCTTATAAAACGACCTGATGCAACCGTGTATGGGCGATGCTGATGCTGGGGTGAGAAAATACATGATGGGCAGTCTGAATGGATTCCCAACGCACAAACGCATTCTGATTCTTCTCAGATAGATGCCGTGGACGCGGAATGTGTTCGTGTCAATGTCCGCCCCGACCCAGAAGCCGAGCTTCGGTGGGTGGTGGGCGCTACTCCCAACATCCTTAGCGGTGCTGTGACCTGACTTGCTCAGTCCCGTAGCTCCTCCGATTTGAACATCTATCCACTGAATCTGAATCGGGTGGCCTCAAGTCGGCCCAGACCGTCTCTGGGAGCCACATTTCGGCGGCGGTACGAATTGGTGAAATCTGTACTTGTCAGTTTATAGGAATCGATAATCCAGTGGCTGATTTGATCTTACCTTGAAGTAAGACGCGAATCTTTCGGGTCTCACCCGACTGAATCTTGTCAAACAGCCCCTTCAATAGACGCTCAGCCTCACCCTGCTTCATCGTACCTGCAGGAAGCATTTGCAAAGTGGACTGCAGCCAGGTTCCCGCATCTTCAGGCATCAGTTCGAACATAGACATCAGAACGCCGGAGGCATCTGGGAAACACTCCCCAGGGAAGGTAAACATCATGCCTGTGAGGATCCGCTGGACAAGCAGTTGACCCTGGGATGCGACAAGCCGTTTGACTGCCTCACGAACTTCGACTGGCGTTGAATATGCATTGCCATCAGACGTGGTGAATTCGGAAACCGCTGGCTTTTCGAATGCAAAGCTGAACAGATCATGATAATAATGAAGAGTGGCAATTAGAGGGTCAATCTGCTGAAGGGTGAGGGCGCTTAGGGCTGCTGAGAAAATGGGAACCGAGAGCTCAGATGTTATGCATTCCTTGGGATAGAAGCGGATCGCATCCGACGAGAGACGGTAAAAGTCCTCGATGACTGGTTGCAGATGGTTAGCTAGGCGACACGAATGACGTCTGATGATAATGGACACGTACCATCAGGTAGGTTCTCCGGAGGCAAATCATTGAGGATGCGCAAGAACGAAATTGCTTGCTGTTCGTAGAACTGGAAGACAGCCTGACTTGTGTTCGCATCCACAAACTCAGCACCCTCCGAGAACTCGCGGACAACGGCATCAGTGGCCCACAAGAAACATCCTTCTCGCGACGCCTGGAAGCCACTGGCAAGACTCTGGGCCAAAGTTGGCAGTAGAGGAGTCATTGCAGTTCGGTAGGAGATGATCATATTGCGCCAGCAACGGCAAACTCGTTCGAGGATTGGTGTGGATGATGTGAAGTTCAGCGCAATCGTGCTCATGATGGGCAAAATCTCACCGCAGTACTTCACGGCGGGGTTATCTTCACGGGGAGAGACATATGGGTTCACGACCATGACGAAAATGGTAATCAGCCCAATATGATCTATAATATAGTCAGCGCGCCACCCTCTATAAATTCATGTCGTCCATCCTACCAGCAACAGCCCGTTGGCTTTCTTCATCTTGAGCGTTATTCGCTAAGTTCATGATGCGAGCCATGATAGGATCACAGAACAATTTCAAGGTGTCATAGATCTTCTCCAGAGGTTGAACTGCAACCACTGCTGCCACGCCCTCAGTGACCTCCTCTTGACTCGCAGGCTTCAACTTATCAATCACGGACTCATAGAACGTGTGGAGCTGGGCAATGTGACCTCCAAGCAGCTTTTGACAATCGGTTCCCAGGTACTTGAAGGCCAGAGCCGCAGCCTGGACCACTTCGGGAGAGCTATGCTGGAACCCAGAGATGACGTAGTTCAGCTGGGCCTCCAAAGTCTCCGGGTGCTGTGCCGTCCACTCGGTGTAGCGTGCAAGCGCCATGATAGCCTGGAACCGGACCTTCTCTTGATTGGGAATCTGCACGATCAAAGGAATGACTTGAGTTAGGACAATGCTTTCCTCAGGATCCACCATGCGTCCCATGGCTCTCAAACTGAACAATGGTGCCTCAAGCTCTTGCCAGTGTGGGACGTGCTCATCACTGGACTGCGACGCATATTTGGAGACCCACTGCTGGATCAACTGGTATGCTTTAGTCAAGCACTCGGTAACCCCGATAACAGCGCAGCAATCCTTGAGTACATCTCCCATTGAGTGGCGGAAGTGCCGGAATTTCTCCTCCTGCTCGCGGTCACCTCCAAACAAATCCGTCTCGCCTTCTTCGGGTCCAGGATATTCGAGGTGCTTGACCATGATGTCCACCAACTGCGAAAAGACGTCGCTCAAATTCACTCGGGCGTCTGCGTATCGATCCAGCGTCACGTACTGCTTCAGTTCGTACCAGAAAACAAAGGTCAGCGAAATCGCGTCTCGTTCCCAATCCCGAGCGCAACATTCCAGAACTGCCTCGACCAGACCACGGAACTCGGATGGTAGACGTGCGATCAACACAACCCACGCTTCACCGGCTTCTGCAAAAAGTCTCGTGATACCCTTATAGGCGTCGGTATCCTCGGATTCAGCAAATTCGGCAATCTTGGGGCGAAGTGAGATTATGCGCGGATACAAGGCTTGGATAATGGCAAGCGAATCGTCGACTTCGCGGGTATCTCGATACAGTGTGCACATGCTGTCTACTGCAGCCTCGAAAGATCTATCGTCGTCAAGTCCCTTGAGAATGACGTCCATCAAAGGCGACTCCACAATCTTGGCGGCCGGAATCTCGCGCATCCATGAAGTGATACAATCCAAGAGGCGCGGGTTAGTAGAGGCAGTAGCTGTGTAATGGCAGAAGCGATTCTGGTCAGCAATGTAGAAGTAAACATACCAGGGCGGTAGGTTACATACGTGATGACTGGGCGTACTGAATCAACAGGTGCATCACCTGTTCAGCATTGTCTTCCAGGAGTTCTTTTGTCCGCATAATGAGATCATCTTCCTAGGTAATGACGGAGTGTTAGGTTCTGGGGGACACGCGATCGCTGAGTAACAGTCTGAAGGGGGGTTTCTCGTGTCAAACATACACTCAGATTGATCTTGCGGCCTTCCGTTACTTCTTCCGGGAGAATCTTTAGGAATTCCAACACGCAGTCTCCGGCGCTACTTCCCAGTGCAGCGCCCACAGTAGGGAGTACGTCCTTCCATGCAAGCATCTGAATGGCCAGACTGGCCAAGCATACGCATAGCTGTGTTTGGATTGGCCGAGGACCGGCGGCGAAACCCACAAGCAGGTTTAGGATAGAGTCTCTGAGCGCGACTACAGATTCGGTCGGCAACTGATCGAGATCGAAGATGATCTTGTTGGGGTCAGCATGCAGGAATGGCTGGACCCAGGTCGGAGTACCAATTCACCTTTCCTTTCAACGTCGTCGCTGCGAACAACTTGGCTTCGACAGGAACATCCGGAGATTGTAACATTTCGTGGGTGATAGTCCAAGCTTCGACCTAGAGACACAAGCCCAGCAATGGTCAGCATCGAGATCATGGGCGGCATCAACTTGATCCAGGATGGCGGAATGAGGGGTAGAATAGCCTACCGATTTCTGAAATTTCTCTAGGAATTCATGGGCATGCGTTTTTTCGGCGCGCGACACATTTCCTTGCATAGTTGCGACCGCGGCCAGGACTGGGCCAAAGGCCTGTCCTGTAGCCCCCTCCTTGCTCGTCATCGTTTGTCAACTCGGGGGGTGGGATGTTCTAGAGAGGGGGAGGAGGAAGTTGGTGTAATGGAATTGGGAGAAAGAGGGGTTCAGCCAGGCCGGAAGGCTTAACACCTATGCAGTGCGATCATATACACTCATTAAATAACATTAAAAGAAAGGGTTCAAAGATGAGAGACAAGCGCGGAAACCCTCAACTGAAGTGGCGGAAGATTTGGAGGAAGAGGGACGAAAGTGAAGGGAAAGGGAGGGGGAGATTGACTTAGTAGTAGTGGTGGTGGAGGTGGGATGTAGTGAGTGGTCACTGACGATCGACCCAAACGGAAAAGCTGTGTGAGCCTCCCTCTCCCTCCGTCGAACTTCCCCGATTCCGAACCGTCCTGAACTTACGGAGCTCTTCCTTCAGTTCTCTCTCTACGATACCCGCGCAACTCCATCAACGCGTCATTTTCTACAGCTGCCTTTGCTAGGATCTTGGTATCCTTGCGCTCGCTTTTACACTTTACTTAGCCACTCCCTTCATTTGCGCACTTCGTTTGCCCACCATGACCGGCCGTGGAGGCGGTGGAGCTGCTCGCAAGACGCTGCTTGCGCCTATTCATTTCATCTTCAAGCTTCTTCAGCAACGGTCAACAGTGTCTATCTGGCTTTACGAGCAGCTGGCTTTCCGGATAGAAGGGAAGATTCGGGTAATTGACCCTGTGTTTCTGGTGGCTGTGATCGCTCGGCTAACAATCTCGGCACAGGGTTTCGATGAGTTCATGAACCTGGTCGTTGACGATGCAGTGGAGGTTCGGATGGCTACCAGGACCGAGGAAGAGAAACGGAGGCCGCTCGGTATGTGAAATCGTATTGCGAGATCAAATTGTCTTGTGCGTACGGAAAGTTGCTGACTGTTGTTCCACTCTACAACAGGCCAAATCCTCCTCAAGGGCGACAACGTCTCCCTGATCCAGGCCGTCCAGTGATTCTATCGGGGCGTTAAGGAATTGATTGAAGGGAAAAGGGATTCTTGTTTTTTAACCGATCTCGTGCCGTTATACGACTTTGTTTGCATTTCTTTACCTTTCGCTTTTCACGGATGTCGCTGGGAAACAAATATTGCACCTCTAGCAAAATAGACGAACCTATGGATCGATATGACTCGCTTTTCCGGAGAATCAGTGTTGGCGCACCAGAGACCGGTCATCACCGACGATGAGCATGTCTACAGGCCAGTCATGATCCGCTACCGGTATCTCTTCGGTCGGGAGAAGCATTTGCTCCTTGAGAGATAGGGCAACTGCGCGATACTTAGTAACAGGCTGTTTCATGGTTGGTTCGTTGGTGTCAGGGTGCTTGTTCCTTACCAAGGAAGGGCAACTTCGGCTTCGTTGACTCACTTGCAGCCCCCTCTCTTGAATACCTTGTCAGAAAATGATCATAATAGCCTTTACCATGACCTAATCTCCTGAGCCCCTCGTCAAATGCCATTCCTGGCATCACAATCAAGTCGAGCCCGTAAGGCCCTTTTGTAGCGTCTTCTGGCTGGGGCGAGACTCCTTTGCCCCCAAAGCAATTCATCTTACTGAGTACTTGGACCTCAGAGAGCGACGGGATGCCCCATTTGTCGGGCTGAAGAGCCTCGAATTCTTCCATCGACTCTAGCTTGAGCATGTCCATAACGGAGGTCCTCGACTGTTCGGATAACTCGAGCCTGTGTATATAAGGTACGAAGACCTCCTTACCACTTGCCAGAGCATCCCGAACGATGGCCGTGGTGGATAATTCCCCCGCCGGCATGGAGAGATAAACCCCTATCCTCCTTGCATCCTGGTATTCCTGGAGAGCGAACAGCCTGCTGGCGACAACTCTGGCTGGTAGAGGTTAGCGATTGCATAGATCGAGTTTGAAGGTCATAGCGCTGAGCTGACATTGATTTGTGATGGAATCGGCGGGGATCTTGTGCAGCGCATCCCGCATTCTCCGCCGGAGGTCCTTCTTCGCCGCCTGTAAACCAGCCATCATCCTTGCGATTCAGCTATAGGGATAAGGTAGCGACAGGAAATAGCTGTGGGCGGATCACCAGTGGATTGTAATCGAGATAGGATGATAAAGACAAGAAGTTCCGCTTATTGTTTGGAGCTTTGCCCGAAGTATTGCAATGACTGGAACCGCGTGGCTTGGCATGTTTCCATGATGTGCATGGTTGTTGATCGGCAGGGCCCTGGTTGTTGCACATACCTAAGGTCCTGACTGTACGGCACCCCCCCCATTCAAGGGTCGCCTGCGCCCTTTGGCGGCAGGCAGGGCATGCAGGCATTCTTCTACTATCTAACACCTCTCTTCTTTGCTTCTCATCCTTCCTTCTGGCAAAACTCGCGATGATTGCGGGCTACTTTCTTTGCAGCCTCCTCCTGACGGCTGCCACTGCGGCCAGTGTTTCTGATCTAGTAGGGACCTGGACGACAAAGTCCCGTAAGGTTGTGACAGGTCCGGTATGCTGCGCTCCTCTCGTTCTATCCAAAGCATTGTTTACCGGGGATCTCAGTCGACGCATCAGAATCGCCGGACTGGCTAACACCCGACCTTGCCTCTAGGGATTCTATGATCCAATCAACGACAGATTTCTGGAGCCAAACCTGACCGGCATCTCATACTCGTTCACCGCGGATGGATTCTATGAAGAGGCTTACTACCGCGCAATAGCCAATCGTCAGTGCCTATTCACCCTCTGCCTTGCTGGAGTCGCAATCTGACGTGTAAACAATCCAACAGCCCAAGATCCAGCTTGCCCAAGGGGTTTAATGCAATGGCAGCACGGTACATACACTGCGCAGAGCGATGGATCCCTGTTATTAACCCCAATTGCGGTTGATGGGCGCCAGCTGGTATCGGATCCATGTGCTACACCTTTGACGTCCTACACGAGATATAACCAGACAGAGGAGTTCAAGGTATGTTTCCCTGGTTAACCCATTCAAGGCAAGTTAGCTAAAAGCTGCAGTCCTTTACTATCTCGGTAGACCCATATCATGATATCCCACGCCTGGACCTGTACGCTCATGACGGATCGCCTATGCATCCCATGTACCTCGTGTACAGGCCACCACAAATACTACCTACAGGAGTCCTGAACCCGATCACTTCAAAGGTTAAGAAGCAAAAACGCCAAATGAGCGGAGAAACCAAGTCACACTTCAGCTTGGAGGGCCTTGTGTCGATGGAGAAGGTCATTGATCCCGATCGCTTGCTGTGGCTCGGTGTAATTATGACTGCCATAGGTGGAATCACCATTTTCTGCTCGTAAACTACAATAAAATCGACATGATTCTTTTTCGGAGGGCCAGTACAATGGCAAGGTTATCGGAATGGAATCTGGAGTTTGATTTGACTTACTAGGTAATAAACAAGGGATTCGGGTTGGGATCATGGGCACAAATCATCAAAGGGAATGGCGCTGAAGGACTTCTTTGTTGGAATATTACACAGCCACCGCGCATATGCATGGATCTTCTCAATGCTAACACTTAATCATCTGCGAAATGTTCTGCACTTTATCATCTCGCACTCCATACCAGCGCATTCTAGATTTGCCGTAATTCACTTATTAGCACACCTATTGTTGATACATATATTGCCAGAAACGGCATACCTAACCCCCGCCTTCGGTGGATTAACCTCGGTATTATTATATCGCCGTTTTTCTTTGTAATCGTACAGGTAGGTATCATACATGCCAGCTCTAGTTCGTCTTGAAGGCAGTAACAGCGTCTTTGACAATTCTTGCAGTTTCGGACCTGTCAGCCGGCTTGCCCGCCAACGCACCACCAGCCTCGAAGAGAGACTTGAGAACAAGGCCAATTTCGACCTTCTTGCCAGCCTCATTCATGCTGGAGAGAGTCTGGGTGACAACTTGTTTGATGTCGTCCGCGCTCATGGTTACCACCTGGGCACCGTATTCCTCCAAGACTGTCACCTGCTTCTCCTCAAGCTCTTGAAGCTCTGGGCGATTCTCAGTCTTGAACTCCTCAATGGCATCCTTGGAGGCAGCGATACGTTTCCGAATAAGAGACAGGAGCTGGATATCGGTTTGAATGGGAGAGGAGGTCTTTGCGGCGTTGTTGGTTTCGGAGATGAGAGCGCGGACAACGTTCAGCCTGAGAAGCGCGCGTTAGTTCGCGTTATCAGCCAAGTCGCGTATGTCAATCGTAGGTCTTATTGGACATACCGAGGAGTATCCTTGGCCCTCATAGCAGTCTTGAGGTCAGTCCTGAGCTTGGTCATCAAAGGCGGCAAGACTGGGCTGTCGGTCGAGTTCCAGCGCACCAGGCGCAAACCCAGACGGGACGAGGTGGATCGCAGAGCTGGGAACATGTTCACAATTACGAAAAGACAGACTAGAAGGAAGTAATGGAATGCGAATGCGAATTGATTTTGTTGTTCTAGTAGAGTGGAACTAATGACACTGTCGGACCCGTAGAAAATCGAGGCATGATAATAATCTTTCCAAGGCGGCAGAGAAGCTCTCCGTCCGCCCTCCGCCCGGGGTCCGTGCACATTTTTGTTTCTCATCCTGCTCAATCCACAGCTTCATGCCTGTTCTTCGACCCGGTTAAACACACCATCCTCGTGGCGGAACACCACTCCCTGCGTCCCCCATTGGTGTTCCTTCTCTTTCTCTTGCAATATCCCTTTGTATCATCTATCCACGACCTCTGTTGCTTTCTTTGACCGAGTCTTCCTTCGTCGCGTCATTGCGCTGCCATCTCCGAATCTCCCAGCCACCTCTCCGGGGAGAGCGCCATACATAGCCCAAACCGCCTCGTACGGTCGCCGTCTACTGTCGGCATCATGTCATACCCATCTCTACCAACTCTCACCCCTCAGAGGCCACTCCCTGGCGCATACTACCAAACACCAGCACCCAATGCTGGCGCGACGGCGTCGGCATCGAGCCTCCAACAAGCCGCAGCCCCAAACGATCCGCCGTCCCCCATTCAGCTTCCCAACTTCACTGCGGTCCAAACAAAGCCCAAACAGAGCTTAGTGAGCACGGAGCAGCGTGCTGCGCGGACTATCAATGAAACCCTTGCTCAAGAATCTCGTTACCCAGACTTGGACAACTCTCTGTCTCGTAAGTTGACCACTGTGGTCGCACCGCTGGCAGGGACCCGGCTGACCCTCCTGTGCAGAAGGATTCTCGTCCGATTATGATCTCCCCACATCCTCACCATGGGCTCCTTTTCAGAAGGTGAAGATGTACAACATCCCCGACCAGATCTTCGACCAATACAACAGAGCACAAGTATCGACGAACATGGGACTATTTGCCGAGTTGAATCACGCCTGGGTCGCAATCGACAATGCTCTTTATATCTGGGACTACACCCACCCCAACCCGCAGTTGGTTGGATTCGAGGATCAACCAAACAGTATTATCACCGTCAAGCTAGCGAAGCCTCGCCCGAAAGTGTTTCTGCCTAGTATCACGCACTTGCTTGTAATATCTACTACGGCCGATGTCATCTTGCTGGGAATGGGCTGCGAGACAACGCCTGGAGGCGCACGACAAGTAACGCTGTATCAGACTGGCATGTCGGTATCAATTCGAGGCCTGGAGATTGACCAAGTGGCCTCGTCCGATTCGACTGGACGCATCTTTTTCGGCGGTATCTCCGACAATGATGTCTACGAGCTCGTCTATCAGCAAGAGGAGAAGTGGTTCAAGGGTCGCTGCTCAAAGGTCAATCATACTAGCTCTCGTCTCGCTGCCTTGGCTCCCTCGCTGAGCTTTACCCAACAAAATGAACATGTCGCGCAAATGGAGATTGATGACACGAGGAAGCTGCTCTACACCCTCTCGTCGCTGTCCACGATTAGGGTCTTTCATATGAAACCCGACGGAAGTCTAGCTCTTGCGATCACGAAAAAGGGGCAAGACATATACGCCAATATCGGACACATCATCGCGTCCAACGAAACCCTCAACCCCAAAGTTCCCATTGTTTCTATCAGTCCTATTCTTGCAGCGGAAGCGTCCCGATACCATCTGATGGCCACTACTGCGACAGGCTATCGGATCTACCTCAGTGCTACTGGTCCCTACAGTTGGGCATCAGCACCAAATGGCGCAAGTGCTCCCACAAGCATGCAAGCTCATCATGTGAAAACACCTCCCTTGGACACCGCTCCCTCGGCTCAACTGGCAGCCTCGCAAGGTCTTCAAGGACAGGCACGCTATCACCCTACAGTGGCAGCGAGAATTCCTGTTCACACTCTTCAGCCCACTCGGTTTGCCGTACGGTATCCACCCGGCCACTTTTTCTGCTTCACCTCCAAGGACTCGGCCGCATCGGACTCTCTCTTCATTTCCGCCCCTGATTCCGGACGAGTTGCTCGCGCTCAAGAGACTGTCAGTCCCAAGGCTGGCGAGACAGCGGTCTGGGTATCATTGGGTAGCAGAGCGGAAGATGTCGGGGTCTGTTCCCCACCCACCGAGGCTGCCATGGCCTTCAGTGGGTTCGGCAATGAATTGGCTATCCAGTATGACGAACCTGTGGCTGAGATCGCCATTCTTACCAATAACGGTATTCACATCATTCGCAGACGGCGTCTCGTCGATGTGTTCGCCGCATTGGTTCGAATCGGTGGAGAGGGCGATGAAGGATTGGAGGGTATGGTCAAGAATTTTATTCGCATATATGGCCGGAGCGAGACCGTTGCTACGGCTCTGGCGGTCGCTTGCGGTCAAGGAGTGGAGGTGTCTAGTGATTCTAGACTCACCCAAATAAATGATCCACATGTCTTGGAGTTTGCACGCAAGGTCTTGATTGACCACGGGGGCAAGCCTATGATGAACGAAAATGTCGTGGCCGACAGTACCACACCTGCCATCGACACCGTCCTCCCTTCGCCGCGTCATGCGGGCATCGCGCTCTACATCTCGAGATTACTACGCTCTATCTGGAAGAAAGAGATTGCCAAGCTCGAAAAGTCCGAGACGCCGCCCATTGGCACGGAGACCATCGTTTCATCCGTGCCTTCTGCCAAGCTGCAAGCTATTCAGCGCGATCTGACTGCTCTGCAAGAGTTCTTCAAGACTAACAAGAATTTTATTGAAGGGCTGAGCGGCCCGGAGGCTCTGACTCGGGTCTCGACGAAACAGGAAGAGACTGCCCTGCAAGCTGAACATCGCGCACTGCATTCCCTTGTTCAACTAGTATCTCACACCATCGAAGGCATTTCCTTTGTTTCGGTTCTATTTGATGAACGTGTGGATGAAATTGTGGCTACCTTGCCAGCGGAGTCGAAGGAGCGCTTCATGAAACTCACGTATGAGCAGCTGTTCAGTACCACTAAGGGCCACGATATTGCCAAGGAGCTGGTGAAGGGCATTGTAAATCGCAACATTGCAAAGGGATCTAATGTCGAAACGGTAGCCGATGCTCTAAGGCGGCGATGCGGCAGCTTCTGTAGTGCCGAGGATGTCGTGATCTTCAAGGCCCAGGAGATGTTGAAACGAGCCACTGAAGTAGGCTCCAATTCGGAGCTTGGACGCAATTTGCTGAATGAGAGCCTTCACTTGTTTCAGCAGGTATCCGACAATCTGCCAATGGACTACCTGGTCTCTGCAGTCGAAAGCTACATCAAGAATGAGTTCTTCGCAGGTATGATCCCCGTATTCATATTGGAGCACAAGAAACGCCGCTAAAAAAGTACTGCAGGCGCAATTCAACTGGCTTTGAATGTGGCCGCTCGCTCAGACAAGGCCAATCTGGCACTTGCATGGATTGTGGATGGTCGCCCTGCTGGTGTAAGTTTCCCTGTTGATCTTAACCACTTACTCGATGGCTGACATTTCCATCTTAAGGATACTCGCATTGAGTACTTCCAGTATCGAAAGCAATGCTATGATCTCATATTCAGGGTCATCATTGCGGTCGACAGGCATACCGCCAAGGATATCGGTATTGTTGATGGACAGTTGACAGTAATGGCCAAACGCAGGAATGAAGCATATGGAGTGGTTTCCGACTCTCGAGACGAAGTGTTTTTGACTACCCTATATGATTGGTACCTCGAACAGGGTTGGAGTGAGCGACTGCTCCAGAGCGACTCCCCCTTCGTGGTCACCTACCTTGAGCGCAAAGCCGATGATGACATTGAACACGCTGATCTTCTCTGGCGTTATTTTGCGCAGTCCGAACGATTTTTCGAAGCAGCCAAGGTTCAACTCCAGCTTGCGCAGAGCAGCTTCAACATTCCTTTGAGCCGCAGAATCGAGTACCTAGGATGGGCTCGGGCCAACGCATCGATATTCACCCCGGATGTTAGCCGACAGGCTCGTCAAAGACTGGTTCAGGAAACCTCTAATCTGATTGATGTTGCAGATATCCAAGACGATATCTTGCAACGCCTGAAAGACGATCCCCGGGTTGCGCCGGAAGCCAAAGGCCAGGTTTTGAAGGAAGTGGACGGGGCTATCAGGGACATCAGTTATGTAAGTTGTTAACCTCGAAACTTGTCTTTTCCCCGGTCATTTCCCAGATTCGCTAATGCCAATCAGCTCTTCAACAATATCGCCGACCCCGGAAGCTACTACGATATCTGTCTCCAGATCTTCTTCCACGCCGACCACCGCAACGCGGCTGACATCAAGTCCACATGGCAACATCTGCTGCAAGACCTTCACAACCGGGTCTTGGAGCAGGGCGAGCCTCAGCCCTACGAAGCGGTGATCGACAAGGTGCGGAGTCTGGGCGGCCGACTCCGCATGTCAGACTCCATCATGCCCATCCCGATCATCCTGCCCATGCTCGAGCGCTACGCCCTAGAGCACCAGCGTGACGTTGGACCCCCGACTTGGATCGTCGACCTCCTCCTCGACTTGAACGTCGCACACGAGACCATCTTCACCGTCCTCGAGGGCATGTACTACACAGACGAAGCGCCCTTCCAGGGCAACAACCGGAGATACATCGCCAAGGACCTCCTCTACCTCATCCAGCATTGGTACCACGAGACCGTCCGCCCCGGCGGCCGTGTCTTTGGAAGTGACACCGCCGCTAACCGCGTCCTTGAGACCCTCCTCCTCATCCAACAAGGCGGCGGCATCCCGCCGGATCAGTTGCGCGTAGCCAACGAGCTCCGGACCAAGGTCCAGGATATATTACGGTAATATAGTGTGCGTGCGTGCGTGTATGTTTGTTTGTGGATTATAGGATCGGGGCAAGTAGGTAGCATGGTTTCAAATCTTACTCTTTTCTTCAACCTTTTGACTCTGTATTTCTTTTTCATGTCTCCGACCATACGAGAGACAGCGAGCGGATAGAAAAGGAGGGGTGGTGCTGGAGTTTTTCCTTTTATTTCCCATTTGTTTTTGTCTTACTTTTTTTCTTTGCCCCGAACTTCCAATTCTGTGGTTATTACACAGTTAGAAGGGAGTGCAATCAAGCTTCAATACTTTGGACGATCACGCTTTCCGTGCAACATGTACTGCACCCTCCGGTTTAATTCCAGATCTCGGGGTGCTTCCTCATTGATCCTCTCTTCTTGCACATCGGAGGCGCTTTGAAGGACTTGGTTACTTGGACAAATTGGGCCTTCGGGGGGCATTGCCTAATTCATCCCGAGAGTTAGCCGATAGTGGACAGTCACCCAGTGGTGAAGGTGGTGGATGCGGAGCGCAAATAGGCTGCAGTCCTCGTTCTCCATCCTCCATGGGCCGGCCTGCATGCATAACTCAATCGTCACTAACCATTGGTTTCCCATGCCATTCTACAATATGTATATCTCTTCGTATGCGTGATTCAAGGCCGTTCACGACTGTCTTCATCATGCCTCCCCGATGGAACCCTGGCCACTGAAATGTAAAACCCAAGATATCTCACCATCGGACCGTAGCTTGACTTAGGAGTTACTTAGCCGGAAAATCAGCCCGACCACCGGATCCATAGCAAACCAGACAAACCAGACAAACCATCGATGATGCGAAAGGGCATTTATCGCATTGAGTGCTTTGTCTGAGTTTCTGGATCGTGAGTTCTAATCCATTGCAGTCTGTCTCGGATTATGGCCTAGCGGAACGAACAGTCGGGGCTTTCATGAGGTCGAAAAACCGAGTATAGTACATCTTCCTAGGTCTCTGCTTGCCGCTCGCTGGTTTCTGAGATTCTTTGTCTGCTTGTATGGGGAGTCTTGCTGCGCAATTCTCGTTGAGCTTGGTGGGGTTATATAAACAATCGGATGTGGGAGCCGGGGTTTTTTACTCTTCTTCTGTGAGGAAGAGATAGAAGTACTGTACTGTACTACTACTGTACAGACACGATAGGGTAGAGGGAAGGTACTGTACAGTACCCGAGGCTGCAGCAGCTTTCACTACTTTCTTGAGTTGAGATCACCGGCTAGCTATACTGGATCAGAGGATGCGAGGGTACGTCGGGTCCATCCTGCATTGGGCCAAAGTACTTTTCTCGCTATGCTAACCATTCTAAAAACCCCTCCACAATGCCGAGGATTTGCTACTTTGGTGGCTGATAAGCTCATAATTAATCCGGAATCAACCAGACTGAATGCACAATTAACACAGAGTCAATATTTCGATTAAGTACTATTTGCCCAATGTCCATCCCAGATGCAGTGATCAAAGCTAGCAGAAAGGATGTACTAGCTGGAAAAAGAGATGGACAGAAAACAACCAAATGGGAGTCAGCGGTGGGGTCTCCCCAGGAAAACGAATCCTGCCAGTCAGAAAAACCGAATGAACTTTTTTTTACCCCCACACACAAACCCCGCCAGTCTAGATATGCAAACAACAAATGATTAAGCGGTCTATTCAAAGCACATGAGCAAAAAAAAAAGAAAGAAAGAAAGAAAGAAAGAAAGAAAGAAAGACAAAAACAATCGAGGGGCTGAGGTATCAATTTTGAAGGGCCAAATCGAGGATCAAAATAGATATTAGAAGTAATATAAAAAGAAAACAATAACAGGAATAACTCCTTGAAATGAGACCCAGAAGAAAGGGTATAATGATTAGAAATTGGAGTCCGGTGCGGAGAAATGGCGAAGGCGAATCGCAGGGCAAGACGAATTAGGGCGGTTGGTGGAAGGACTCGCCGAAGGTAAGCTATCTCTCACTTCTGATATGACCCGGTCGCGCTAGTGATCTGTCGTCGTTGCGGAAAAGACATGCGTACATCGTGACGAGAGAATGATTGGAGGGGTCTAGAACCACTCTACTCGAACTGGTCGTACACTGGGATGGGCTTCTCGCCCAAGGCACACATGCGGAAGATGTGGCGGAGCTTAGCACCGTTGTCGTCATCGAGGTAGTCGACAATCGCAGAGTCTGATAAGAAAAAGGATTAGTATGCATTGTTAGGCTTAAATCAGGAGAGAACGTACGAGTGGTACTGCGGTTGTCAAAGAGGACAATTGTCCTGGGTTGCCATCGGACTCGGGCCTGGAAGTCGTGTCCGGTGATGATATGTTGCATGAGGAAGTCGAGCAACCACTTCTGCTCAGGCTCCTTTAGGCCCTGAATCTTCGTGATGAACTCCCCATTGACGAAAAGGCATTTCTCGCCTGTTACCGGGTGAACGCGCACCAGCGGGTGGACGGTGTCGACAGCGTCCTTGCGCACCAAACTACCAGTCATGCGAGCGTGGCTGATCATCTTGGCGGAGGAGTGGACTGCCCGCAGCGTATCCAGCCATGAGGTGAAAGTGGGAGAAAGGCGCCTGTGCCATTTCGTGGTTAGCATCTCTCCGTCGCCCTGCAATCTATCCGTGGCAGCCGGGCCATCACTTACTTGTACGCCATATCAGTAGCCGAGAAGACGGTGTCGCCGCCCACCTCGGGACCTTCCAGCAGTCCTAGCATGACATAGCTGGGGGGTTGAATCTCGTAGCTCACATCTTGATGCCAGAGTGTGGTAGTTGTACGCTGCTCTAAGAAGCGTGTGATTTCCTCACGGTTTCCATCACGATGGATAATGTGAAATCCAGGATGGCCGCGCATGGAGCCAGAGACAGGCTGGTAGTTAGGCTTGCCAAAGTGTCGCATAAATGCCTCCTGTTCCTCCGGCCCAGCATCGATCAGATCCTGATCGGGGAAAGCAACCACCTTGCGCTCTGCAATCAGCAGCGCCAATTCATCCTTGGCCGCATCCGAGAGCTGGCTCAACTGGACTCCCTCCAAGATGCTTCCGATGCGCGGCTGAATCTCAGTCACTTTCGTGTTCGGGGTCAGAAGGTTGGGCTTGCTCTTGTCCTTCACGCGCAGGGCAGGATCCTGGTACTCAAATGGAGGAAGTGGGTCAAACCACACCTTGTCCCATGTGGGAAGATACTCAGGGTATCTGGTGCGGAGATGCACATCTTTGGTGACGTCGACGTAAGGAATGTTGATGTCGTAGCTGATGGGCTCTTCTTCCTGATGGGCATTCATGGCCTTCTTGGGCCGCAGGATTGGGGCTGTGGATGGCATTGTGCTGTCTTGGTGATCTTATCCCAGATGTTCTTTGCGCGTAGAGGATGGATGCTTGTAGAATAGCTTGAGGCTGGAAGACTTAATCAAGGAATCGTGTCTGAGGTGAAGAAGACTGAGTAAAAGGTGAAAGAAAAGTTGGAATTGAGGATTGGATCATGGAGGAGAAACAAAGAAGGGCTGATCGAGGGTGGACAAGCAGCAATATATAGATGTCAAGCTGGACATCCGCTCCACCATCTCGCCATGACGATAGAAAAGACTGCGCAATCTTTAAGCGCAATCGAGTGGACGATATGATCACGGTGGCGCTAAATGATCTTGCATCTGCCGGGAGTCGCTTGGCTATTGCCCAGATAGGTAGACTGAATGCTATCCCTTCCATCTTCGGAGCGGAAAGTCGGCGCTGAGAGACACACCAGATTGTCCACGGCGGACAGAGAGAATAGAACCACCCTCAAAGGGCCATGACGACAGGGGTACGGAAATCAATGCTAAACGGGTCTCTACAGGTAGAAACGGCAGCTGATTATAGACTAGGGGGTGAAGGGGGAAGGGATAGAGGGGGGGCGGCGGCACGATTGCGAGCCAGTCAGAGAGAAGGATGAGTCCGAAACGATCCAAAAGGGTGAGAGGAGAGGAGGTCGTGGTAGTGGGATTAGTGAGAATAGTGGGAAAAAAGCATACAAAGACAGAGCAGACAGATAGACAGGTCGAGGAAGTTCGAGTCGGGACAAGGGAGGAAGCAGGCTGGAGCCCGCTCGGAAGCGCGACCGAGAATAGAGGCAGGCGGAGACGCAAGAAGTTGCTGGTAAGGAGAAGCGGTCAAGGGCCCAATAGAGGCAAAGCAAGTGGACTCATAGTCTCAATTTCCCCAGCAAGCATCCGTCCTGCCCGCATCGGATGAGGACTGAGATTATCTCGGACATTGATGATCGACCGCTTCTGACGGTCTTTCGGTCTTTCAGTCTTTCAGTCTGTTGACCTGTTTTTTTTTTCAGCTGGATCCGAGAGAATGGCTCCCACTATCCGTAAATAGTTAGTTTAGAACTATCCCAAACCCTTCTTTCAATTGACCCCGGTCTCTGTCTTCGATGGTTTCACCGCTCTCCCTCAGTCCGGCCAGTCTAGATGATCGATAAGAAGTCAAAAAAGACGAAAAAAACATTCGTTTAATAATCTGTACAAAGACATGAGAGTGGAACCCTGCAGCAGGCACGTTGGGTCAATATCGCTAACTTTGGTGGTGGTGTCGTCTGCTTCTCGTAGGGTCACGGAACGGCACTAGAGCCCGCGGAATCTATCCTGTGCAGTAGGTGGATGCGCGATGCGCCGCCGCCGTAGCTTCTGGTAGCTTTGACTATCGTGCTTTCCTCAATCCTTGCATACCTGGGCAGCAGCCTGTTAATCTTCCGGCTTCCAGGCCTGCGGATGCTTTGTCCTACGAGAATTTAGGGGCGTACTGCATCGAGGTCATTTCTTTTCCTCAATAATCCTGGAATTCTGCAGCGTCAAGGCTCTTCGTTGGTTGGTGGATGTAATAATCTGTCTTATCCATAGGCCACCGACATGATAGCCCGTACGACGTTGAGCCTGAAATTGGGACTTGCGTGCTTGCAATCTAAGCTCCCTGTTGTGTGGCACTTGTTCGAGGGCGTTTCTGACTGATCCCGAGCCCTGATTGAATCAATGAATACAAGTTGACGTTGCTGGTTCCGATATAGTCGGTATCAAACTCATAGTGAACGGAGACGATCAACAGTATATCGTTATATCATTGTCAAGGAGTCCAACTTCGATGACCGTACATACGTCGTTTGAAGAAGATCATGCTGGAGACGTTCTAGCTCCCAATTGCCATCCAGACGCGGTGTAAACGCTTGTGGTACATGGATTCTTGATCTTCGCCGATTGCCATACTTGCATCCAAATCATACCGGTAGTCATTGTAGAATTTAGGGTACCAAACAAATTGGATCAAGGCGCAACGGTGGGCCAGGCCGATCCGCTTTTGCTAGCCCCCCCTGTGACGTTTGTTTCCATTCGGGAATGCGGACCAATGTCCGGGGCTCCATCAAAGTTGTCTCCACTCAGCCACGTTAAGGTGTCTACTCGTCGGTGACGATGGATCGCCGAAGGTAGCTCTCTAGAACATTTCCCAGACGGTATCGAAGGCCCACAGAAGCCTCGAAGAAAGGGCGGAGGGGCATCGGCCTGATTATGTGCGATCATGCCCACCGACGCGGTTCAGATTGCATAGTGTCCACTTTGAGCCACCGTCAACCTAGAAATTCCAGAGCCTGGAGGCGTCGAATTGCCATCGTGACCAAAGCCATCGGAAACAGCTGTGCATGCGGCATGCTGTCCCAATTCTCTGTCAATTTGGTTGCATTGAACTCTTCTACTTCCTGCATCGGTTAGTCCACGCTCGAGGCATGACCAAGTCGGTTTCCGGACATGATCCGTGGCCGTCTGCTTCAGATCGCGTCGCGGTTTGCTCTTCACGATCTTCCTCTTACGCAATAGACAACGACAATTGCAGCTGCTCCAGAGAATCTTGAGAGTAATCCTAAATCTGATGCCAGTGGATACTGAGTAGTAGATATTGAATGCTTGCGACAAATAGTGCTGTGCTCCTAATCCTGATCTGCATGCTGGGCCGTCCTGTGACCACGGACGGTCAAATCCTCGCCCCGGGTTACTAGGTTAAGGGTTATACTAGCTTCCAGGGTGGAATACAAGGTATCCATGACCAGCAGCGGTACCGTCCCGGGAACCGGGGACTAGCAGGCCAATAATCCCCACGGAGCACTGGAACTGCAACAATGGACTGCTGACGGCTGGTGGCACAAAGTGTGGCGCTATGCGGCAATCTTCCCGTCGTCCGTTGCCAACTTGCCAATGAGTTCATGGGGCCTAGGAGATAAATCGAGCCTGTCTCATATTCTGGAAGCATGACCCGCCCCATCGAGGATCGATGTCAAAGTCGATTTCCTGGATCGAGTTACCGGGGGTTGCAGAAATTGTACACAAATTCTGTTATTCAGAGGCATAGCAGATCCGGCTTCCTCTGGCGGATACCGACTGTCTATCCTTGCAGTACTTTTGTCGCCTCACCATAGGGAGTGAGGCCAATTTCCGGTCCAAGAATAGCCCAGAGGGGCAGAAGATCGGCTCAGAGGGGGCTGTTGCCACAGATCGAAAGTCCCGTTGGGACTTTTGCATCATCAGGCTTTACTGGTGGGAGGGGGGAATGTGGGTGTAAAAGGACGAGTTTCAAGGGGGGGGGATCACAAGTTGCGGTGAGGAGACACACACAAACACACGTCCAGTTATCGGGCCGCCCAAGAATGAGAGATCACTTTCAGGATAGGTAGACGGGTTCATCCCCTGATGATGGGACCACCCATCGTGGACGGATCATGAGGTGTCTCATAAGGCGATAAGATTCTTAGACAGGATGAGATTTGCTGCAAGGTCGATTGATGGAGAGCCGAATCGAACTAGTCCATCATCGGTGTCCACAAACTGTTGGGCCATCGTTCTTCCAACCATTTACTGGGGCGACACACTAAGTGAAATTAAGTAGAGCCCTGAGGGTCCAAGCAGACAGCTTGATTGACAGGCTATCGTAGTCTCACGCAAGCTAAGCTTAAGCTATGTTTAGGCAGGTACTCCGTAGGTAAAAGGGAATCCGAGGTGCGTGCAGAGAGGTGTGAAAAAGCAAACATCCTTCTTGATCGTGCGTACCTGTCGAGTGTCTGTCTTTCCCAGTCGATCGGGTCAGGCGAACGGCGGGGGGAGCTTTTTTTTGCCCTCTCTCTCTTTATCTTTCACCCCCTTTGATTTTCTCAAAAGAGAATAAGAAAGGTGCTTTTGCTGTGGGGACTTTCTGGAGAAATTGGTCGAGTTCTCGAAGTCAAAAGAACTCGAGTCAGGTGAGATGTACATTTTGGTTTGTTTGCTTGTCCCGTTTTGGCAGCTGCACAAGGGGGCGGGGATCACCTGACTAAGGACGGTGCAGCACACATCAATTTTCCACAAGCAAACTTGAATTGTGTGTATGTGTTGACATACCTCACTATTATTTGCTTTCGCCTTGTTTATTATCGATTTTCCCACCTCCAAAAGTTCTCGAGCAATCACACAGGGCCGTGAACGTATTCGCAGCTCGCAAACTAGAACCATGGCTATTGCCACTTCTCCCGTATCCTTGTGGAGCCGGAAACGCGATCTCGTCTACTTCGCATTCTTCGCCATCCATGTCCCCATCATCTTCTGTAAGTCAATCAGAGTCGGTCGGGAGTTGTCCCCCAAACTACCGAGACACTTTCATTCCCCCTCCAATCCCTACCCTGGTGCAATGCAGAAAGACTGTTATTCTGTACTACTCTGCTGCTTCCCATCCCCACCCACCGCCCCCCAGCACAGATCAGATGTAGATGAGACATAGAGAGCAAGAGCGGGAGAGAAGGGCAACAACAAACTGACAGCATGATGCACACGCAAACAAACACGATCAGTGGTCGATGCCGCTCCTATCCTGCCGTCGTTCCTCCAGTCAGATCTCAGCGTGACGCTCCGCGAGTTCTACATCGAAACCTACCATGACAAGTTCTTCGAGGAGACCCCAACCACTTGGTTTACCTTCTTTCTGTTGATGGAGCTATTCTACCATGTTCCGCTCAGTGTCTGGGCTCTGCGTGGCCTGAAAAAAGGTATGTTCACACAGTACTCCGTATACTCCATAGAATCCAGGTCATCGGGTTGCAGTGGGTGGATCATTTTCCTTTCTTTCTTCTGGGGAGGTCCATGATCTACGCCTACGCCTCCACTCTCTTTCCTCCCTCCCGGGAAATCCCCCCTCTCCCTAAACGTCCCCTTACATCACAGCCCTGTCTCCATCCGTTTTCTTTTTCTTTCTTTCTTTCTTTTTTTTTTTTTGAACTATTTTTCTCCCACTGGGTGCTTGCTTACCATGACAGATGATCCTCTTGTTCCCGTCCATTTGCTCGTTTTCGGAGTGCAATCGTTTCTCACCTCTGCCATCTGTCTGGTGGAGGTCTGGAGCTGGACGGACCGTACGCTCGACCAGAAGCAGAATATTACCATGCTCTATGGTCCTTATGTTGCTCTCGGTAAGGCTGATCTAAATTTAGGGCTTAATTACAGTACCACTTGGCAGAGGCTGACTTATGGTGTTTTTAGGCGCATTCATGGCAGTCGACATGTTTTGTAGACTTCGCGAGCGACTTGTGCTCAAGCCCAAGTTGGAGTAGACGGCTAAGTATCTCGGAATTTAGTCTGGTTACTTTCGTTGGATCTGCGACGGCTTCATGCCCCAGGTAGCGGAAAGGTTGGAAGACGGGGGTGGCCACGAATTGAGAAGCAAATCTTGGTTACCACATACGCAAATAGATCACTAGAGTTGCTCGGATAGAGACGCGCAAAGATACTGACTTGCCTTATCATAGCTCCCGGCTGTTAGATTGTGGCATATTTGCTCGCTGCTGTACAGGTTTTGGATGCTTCCCGAGTGACAGCAAAACCCGCCACATCGACTCTATGTGAGAAAATTGCATAATAAGGATGAGAGACAGGGCGCCTGCAGTGTGGTTTGGCCAAGAAAGACGAACGTTGCAATCGCGAGAAAGCACTCCCCGAGAGATATAAAATGGTGACTGGTGTCTAGCCCACCTCGTAGCGACCTCCATCGTAGCAAGAGCTGAGAGTCACAGGGACAAAATGCGAGCAACATGAGGAGACCATTTGTCACTATGACAGAAAGAAAAATCGCATCTCACAGTGCACATTCGGCTCGGCGATGATAGATCAAATTGAGCGGTAACAAAGGGAATGGCCAGGCCTCGCCCGGTTATGTCAAGAAAATCTACGTCAGGTCGTGACATCACACATTAAATCAGGAATCCAATGGCCTCGTCCAGGTTCCCGTTGGCGGCATCTAATGCACGCATCGCCTCTTCCCGTGTAAAGCCCAGCTCTGTGATTTTTCCAATGGAAACTTGTGGCCAGCGCGATGTTGGTGGGGCTGGGCGGGTAGGAGGCGCGGAAGAATTACCAGATCCTTGACTGCTGCCACCGGCCTGATGCGTGACCGCTCCCGTTCGGGCGCCGACTTCGGCGCCATCGGGTCCTTTGATGACGGGCTCGTCCTCGAATTCATCCAGAAGGTGCCTGGGAATATCCGCCTCACCAAGGAAGGGGACTGCCTGGCCCTGGATCACCAGAGCACCCCGCTGGAGATCAATGCAGGCTTGATGCCGTTTCAGCATGTCCAAGCCCAAGAGCAAATCAATATGCTTCCCTTCCATGACAGTAAATGAACACGGCAGGAACATGCTGCCAATCTTTATTTGTGCCGAGTGCACCCGACCAAGAATGGTTGCTGTTCCCACGCCCTTCGCAATGCCGCCGTACCGCCGATCAACGAGTCTCATAATGTTGCACGCGGTCGCACATTCTGGCGACATGATGGTGACCTGTGCACCGGAGTCGACAAAAGCGTTGAGTTTGTGGCCGTTGACCTCGACAGGGATATATAGCATGGTTACGCGACCGAATGCTGTGCTGTATGTTTAATGACTAGCTCCGAAAATTATGAAGACTTGCAGGTCCGACTTACACTCCGGATGATGCTCCATTGCATTATGGAGGTTTTCCGTCACAGCATTCTGGCGAATGATCTCTTCAATCTGCTTCTGATTTTCGGGGTTGAAAGGATCGGCATTCAACATGGCAATCCGCGCTTCCTTCTCCGCCTCCATTTGAGCTTCACGGGTTTGTTGTCGGGTGAGGACCTCGCGGAACCGCTGCGCATCATTGGCAGCATCCGCCAACTCCGGGTTCTGTCTTCGGACGGCTTCCCGCACACGAGGGTCACCCAAAATATGTAGGCGAATTGTCTCGGGATCTGGGGTCATAGCCTGACGTCGCTGCAAATTTTGTTGGGCGGCAGCAGAGCTGGATCCTCCTATGCTCCGGGTGGGCGCGGGGGGTGCTCGCAGCGTCACATGGACACCGAGCATATCCCCTTCACCTATGCCGACTTGCTCAAGCGTACAGGAGTCATCACCGAGCAGTTGATTGTTATATATGAGTCGCTGGGCGTTGGGTGGTATCGAGGTTTCACTTTCAACAATAGCTTTCAGGAGCTCGACGGTCATATCCGCCCCGACTTCGAGGGAGATAATATCGGCATCGGCCTGATCCGGGCGAATAACGCTTACCGTGATGCGCCTAAAGATAGTTGGGATCATCGTTAGCTTGAACATATTTTCCTGGAAGTGATTTCTCCGAGCGTATGCCTTTTCGCGACGTACATGATGCTGTGCAGCGGTAGATGCGGGGAAGCTCTCCCAAAGCCGGGAAGAGTAAGCTGTATTGAGGAAAGAAGAATGTGGGATTGAAGCCGTTTCAAAAGGACAGCAAATGAGTACTTTTAAAAAGCTGAGAATCGAACGGAGCTGTTTGCCTTTCCCAAGTGTGGTTGATTTCTAATGGAAGTGCGTAGAGACCCAGGGAAAGGTAATCGGGGGACGAGCACGCGAGGAAAGGTGGTGTTGTAGAGAAGAGGAGTAAGACGCGGGCGGGAGGATAAGACCGAAGTGGAAAGGGAGGATAAGGTCGGTAAGATGCAGAGGTCTAACGGTGCTCAGGTAAGGTAAAACCTGAGAGAATAAGAATGAATAAAAGATATAGATTTTTAGAAACAATAGCAGGAAGTACTGTACTGTGTAGGTGCAGTGAGAGTGAATGAGTGAGTGATAAGGAAGGCGGGATGGGCAGGTTACGGTTCCTGGTGAGGTGCAGAATCAATGGAGGTCCGGCATCCGGCCTGATTCGGCAGGCAGCAAGTCATGCGTCATCCGCCCACCCAGGCCTGGCCTGCGACCGTCGGTTCCAAACATGCAATCTCAAAACAACTCTAACCCATTCTACATCAGGCTATTGAATGCTGACTCTTGAGCTCTTCTTTACCCTTTCTATGGAGAGCATGTATCTCACCTCCATTCCTTCTCAAACCAAAGAGTACCAATGAAGGAGACAATTATAGCCATGTTTGCTGTCGTTCTAGACCATTCTAGACCCAGAATGATCATCGACAACGAGAGAAGTATATATTTACCTTACCTGACATGTCTGTCATCGTGTAGCTGCTGACCACCACTGACTATAGCTCATCTCCTTCGTACTAGTACCTAGTCACTAAGATGGCGAAATTAGTGTCAGGTCACATGAATGAACCCTCCTGTCATCAATCCTGGCCGACAGCCTGATCCCTCCACGGAGCCTTTGGGTTTTCGATTAATCATGAGCCCGAAATTAACTACTGTAGCGACCGTTAGCGATCAATGCCTATGGCATTTGAGCTAATCAAACCATACATCTCTGAGTTTCCAAGTCGGATCCTTCTCTCCTCTCTCGAAGGCTATCAATGCAATCGCTGCTCGGAAATATGTCATTGAACAGCCATGAAACATTTCATTGCACTACTATCTGGGGTAGGCCTATCGCTGTGTTTATACCTCAACCTCGAACGTGCTTGCGGTCTTTCTACCCCATCCCAGTTTCTGGATCGACACGATCCGAATATATAAATACCCAAAGAACCATTACAGACCGCTTCAGCTCACTTCAAGGTGCTGCTCCGTAAGAAGAGCTTATCATAGGCCTCGTGGCTGGTTTCACTGCACAGGAGACTGCCAAAGATCAAGCATAATGAATTGAAGATGAGCTGTGCGAGGTGTACTGAACAGTTACCACCTTGCAGTTATTACACCGTTTGCCTCTTTAGTGATGCTGCAGGCTAGTTTGTGCTCAGGACTCCAGTCAAGTAACTGTCTTAACATCTGGATTTGATGGTCTAAACGCAACGCCGGCAATCGCGGATATTGCTACTTCACTTCCTACCCTATGGCTCGAGGCCTACCCCGCTATGCGGGGGCAGAACATGCCGAAAATGCGGCTATGCTTCAATGTTCCATCCGTGGCTCGACAAACAGGCATAAGTACAGAAGTATGTCAATAGAAGTGAATACTGCGTGACATTGCGATCCAAGTAGTACTTATTCCAAACGCTTTGCCACTGATACATCTGGCACTCCCTCACCTTCCACAATCTTTGCACCAACAACTTCGTCTACTGGAATCTCGGCCAAACGAGAAATGATGTGATGCAATGTGGGTAGTTGTGTCCAGTTGAGACCATCGATCTCAAACCTTGCGTTCTTGGTAGTTCGCAGCCGGGTGATCTTGGAGGGAACCACCTTAGCCTCCTCCGCATGTGGCACAATGACAGGGTACTCTGCTTCAGGCACCCCTTTGTTCTCATGGCCGACCTTAGGGAAGTAGCGGTGCACTAAGATCCCCACGCTGGACGGATTAGGATTCGTGTTCATCTCTGGTTCCTGATCCTCGAGATTTTCCAAGTGGAAATGACCCCAAACGGCGCCTTGCCAACTGGTTGTCAAATGGTGCGAGTTGCTGCGGTCGTGGGCATCAATTGCTGTATAGAGCTTGGGCATGCCAAGCTCCTCACGACCGCTGACGATAGGATCAGTCAGACTCTCAAAAAGAATCGGCAAATAGGTGCCCTCAACCGTTTCACCATTCTTCTTCTTATACTGCACTCCCTCGATGTACAGGCCGATGTGGCGGTAACCGCCTCCGCCCAGCCAGTCCATGCGGTGGAGTTTTGTCTGGGAGAAGCTTGCGTAGGCTACTGTACCCTGGTTCACAAATGACCAAGAGTCATTGGGAAGGAGGTTCTGGAGGCAGGTTCGACTGGTTTTAAATCGGATGGAGACTGTCTCAAAAGTGGCTTTGAGCGATTTCTGGACACGATCTCGACCGTACCAGTCCTGTCTGGGACCAGGCATAGGCCCGAACACTATTGGCTGACGCCAGTACTTGGGCGACCCTTGACTCCAGAGGTGCTTTCGGAGGAGGTTGGTCGAATGATCGTATTCGTCATGCCCGTAAATATAGTCTTCCATTCTACGGACTAAGTGAGGTCAGTAACCTTGGGCGGCGGAATGTAGAAAAGGGGGGAACTGACTTTCGTCGACGGGCTGGGGGCCATCAGAGTCTCGAGTCATCTGTTGAATCGTGGTAGCTCGTGTGTATCGAGCTTCCTCGTACAGCTTCAACCTTTCTGGGACTTCTGCTGGGTCGAGGTCCTTCGAGAGCATCACACCAAGAGACACGCCGTCTTCAATGGCCATAGCACCGCCAGAAGCGCGGTATGGCAAAAACGGATGAACGGCGTCTCCCAGCACTGCCAGGCGACCATTGACCCACGTGGGCGGTTTTTGCATGTCGAAAAGGGGCCATACTTTAAGTGTCTGGGGATCAGCCTTGGACAAGATCTTGACCACCTCTGGCTTGAAGTCTTTGTAAACTTCCAAAAGAGCATCTTTGCTGGCCTCCTGATCCCAGTCTGCGCCGGTGTTCACCTTACTAAGTGTGTCAGGGTGGATGCAGACGAAGTTCAGGATCTCATTGTTGGCACATGGATAGATGACCACACGCTTGTCATGTGAATCCCACATGCTACAGATGCTGGGGACATCGGCCAGGGATTTTGTCTCGGGGTCTTCCTGGGCGACCTTGCGTGACAAGAGAAAGCGGAAGGCGTTCTTGCCAGAACTGAAGGGCTCTATCTCTTTGGTGCCTGGCAGCTTCGTTCTCGCAAGTGAGTGTACACCATCTGCCCCAATCACGACATCGCCATGGAAGACTTGGCCGTTTTCGAGAGTAACTGTGGCAGTTTCTGGATCAATGTCGACAACTTTGCTGGCAGTATGCAGCTCGGCAGGAATGCCAGGACCAGATCCCTGAGCGACATTCTTCAAGCCTTCATGGAGATGGGCCCGATGCACAAGAGACCATTTCTATAGATGTTAGACTGTAACGAACATGAGAGCAATGGGTTTCCTTACAGTTCGCCACCTATCTGCCCGTGCTTTGTGATCCACAATTGCCAGCGTCTTGCCGGCGGGATTATAGATGTGCAGCTTGGTAAAGGTAAGCTCCCAGTAACGAAGTAAAAATATCCCACGGGACAAACCTGGTCTACTTCCACGGCTCCAAACTTGGCTGCATCAATTCCCAGACCTAGCAGCGCAGAATTAGCGTTAGGTGTGAGATGAATAGCAGCTCCAATCTCGTTTGCGAATCGAGAGCGCTCGAAAAGCTGCATGGAAGCGATTAGCTTGAGTCTGATATGAGGGTAAAAACATACACACCTGAACGCGATGGCCCTGCTTGCGTAGTGCAATAGCAGCAGCCAAGCCACCGATACCAGCACCAGCAATAAGAATGTTCAGGCCTCCTTGCGAGGCGGCTTTGGGATCGATGCTGCCCATGATGCCCGTTTTGCGTTGGTAAAAGAAGTTGTCAAATGCGGGGGATATAGGTCGTCCGTCTGACAACCCTGCTCCCTTTATTATAAGCCCGCAACTGACATGCTGAGAACAATGCTGGTCACTCCCTTGCGTGGAGAGTGTCATTCATACCTTACTTGGACAATTGCCCACCTTTCGGGTTGGTTTAGTTGCCCCTCCGAGCAGGTTCGGCTCACCATTTCGGCCCCACGTTCGGAGTGTGCATGAGCAAGAGCTCAGAGAACAGACCGCGACCTACCATTAGCAACCTGTGGACTGGAGTCTCTGAGTATTTATCCCTCATGACACCAAGCTCACTACTTATCACCTTCTCTGTTTTATCACGAAACAATTGCTGCATCACAAGGCCTTTGCAACGTGAAGACAACATGCCGAACCCTATCCGTGAAGACCTCACCACGGTGGACGATACCTCTTTCCCCTACGTCTTCGAGCAAAATGTCACAATTCCCCTGAAAGATCAATCTGGTCTTGTGCGCTGCAATGTTTATCGCCCCAAAGAATTGGAGAAGGCGCCTGTGCTCGTGACCTACGGCCCCTACGGAAAGGATATTCCCTATGCAGACTTCCACCCCCAGTCGTTCAGTGAAGTCAATCCCGAACATCGCTCGGAGCACTCAGCATGGGAGACACCGGATCCCCTTTTCTGGACCAAGCATGGATACGCGGTGGTTCGAGCGGACGAGCGCGGAACCGGCCAGTCGCGTGGCAAGCTGGACACCATGTCTCGCGAGACCAGCGAGGCATTCTTCGATGTGGTGGAGTGGGCGGCCGAGCAACCCTGGTCTACGGGAAAAGTCGGCTTGCTGGGTATTAGCTACTATGCTGGAAGTCAATGGCGCGTCAGCGCCCGCCAGCCCAAGGGCTTGAGTTGCATTGTTCCCTGGGAGGGTATGTCCGACTACTACCGCGACCGTTGTCGCCACGGCGGAATCCTTTCCAACAAGTTCATCAAGTTCTGGTGGGATCGCCAGGTTGTATCGAATCAATACGGACGCCCCGGTCGAGCAGCACGCAATTGGGGCCCCGATACCATCGAAGGTGATCTCCCCGAGGAGGAGCTGGAGGCCAACCGTCAAGACCAGACGATCGACAATGTCAACAACCATTTCCGGGATGATGTATACTATGCTAGCAAGGAGTATACCATGACCGATATTCAGGTTTGTGTGGGTTGACTGCAGAATCTGGAGTCCAGCTGACAGTCTGTGAACAGGTGCCTCTTCTCTCGGTCGCCAATTGGGGTGGTATCCTCCTGCACCTTCGCGGCAACGTCGAGGGGTACACTCAAGCCGGCAGCGAACTCAAGTACCTGCGCTTCATCACGGGCCGTCACGACCTGCCTTTCTACTACAAGGAGGAAGTGGAGGTGCAGCGGAGTTTTCTGGATGCTTTTCTGAAGGGCGAAGATCGCGCGGGTTGGGCGGACGGCACTGCTCCCAAGGTTGACATGGTCCTCCGCAAGGGCGATGTTGGTTTCAACAACGCCGAAGCCGAGAAGCAGTACCCACGCCGACAGGAGACTGAGTGGCCTATCGCCCGCACCCAGTATACCCGTTACTACCTAACTTCGAAGCAGGAGCTGGTGACGGAAGCCCCCAAGGAGCGACCGGCCAAGATCACGTACCGTGCTCTGGGCAACCTCGACGAGCCACAGCTAGTGCAGTTCACGACGGCACCATTCGAGCAGGAAACGGAAATCACCGGCCACATCGTGGCCCACCTGAACGTATCGATGAGCCCGGAGCCCGGGCGTCCGACGCCCAGAGATATCGACCTGTTCCTGACACTGCGTCATATCTCCCCGGAGGGCAAGGAGGTCTTCTACACCGGCACAGCAGGGGATCCGGTCCCTCTCTGCAAAGGCTGGCAGCGAGTCAGTCTGCGCAAGGTCAACGCGGAGCACCCGCGCAACCGGCCCTGGCTGCCCCACCGCGACTATTATTCCACCGATGTGCTGCCGGTGGTCCCGGGCGAGGTGTACGCGGTGGATGTGGAGGTGTGGCCGACCAACGTGGTGGTGGAGAAGGGAGGGAAGATTGTTTTTGAGGTGTCTTCGGGAGATACTCAGGGGTCTGGCCTGTTCCAGCATAATTCCCCTGTCGACCGGTCGGAGGAGAAGTTCCAGGGATTCAACCACATCAACTTCGGGCATGGGGACAACTACGTGACTTTGCCGATTATTCCTCCGAGAGAGTAGATTGCCAGTTTAGAAACACATAGACTTGAGGTGGGGTTGCACGTCAACCTGCCAAACAATTGAATTGATTGCTCACACACGCTTTCCCCTCACCCGATGTGGTCCCGAAACGCACCCGAGAGCGTTCCCCGCAGTGTGGCCGGTAACTATACTGATATACTCAGTATGGTATGTTAGAGAGCAGGAAAGATCAACACAAACAACATATAATTAGAACAGTGGCAACTTCGCTCAGTCCCTTACAATTTAAGTTCCAACTTCCTTATACTTTTCTTGAACAGAACCAACAGCCAACCGTGCAATTCCATCTACTACCACCACCACCTTCAACCTCAAAAGAAACCAGAACACAAGCCAAAATGACCACCCCGAACCCCCCAAGCACCACCCCCAAAAACATCCGCCCCCTCAACCGCTACATCACCACGCACTCCCCAACCACCCACCAAGCGATCTTCTCCACCACCCTGCCCGAAACCATGCCCGTGCAACAGATCAACGACTCCGCGGCGGCCCAGTTCTCCCTCGCGTACACCACCGACACGTTTCCCGTGGACCTGACCGACGAGCGCGACATCCCCGCCTACAGCCACTACCTCACCCACCCGCCGGGCATCACGATCAGCACGGGCACCGTGTGCCGGATCGTGGACATGCCGCCGCACGCGCTGAGCCCCATGCACCGCACCGTCTCGCTGGACTACGGGGTCGTGCTGGAGGGCGAGGTCGAGCTGGTGCTGGACTCCGGGGAAACGCGGCTGCTCAAGCGCGGCGATGTGGCGGTCCAGCGCGGCACCAACCATGCGTGGCGCAATGTCACGCCGGATACTGTCGGGGAGGATGGGGAGAGGGTGGCGTGCTGGGCACGGATGTTGTATGTGCTGGCGCCGGCGAGGGGGGAGGGGTTAGTTGAGGATGTGTCTGGGATTGAAGTTCGGGGGAGTACTTGATTTTGGTTTGGGGGGAGGGAGGGGGGGGGGCGGGATTGGTGGTATAGTATGTATGGTTGATCTTGTATGTTGAACATAGAAGTTGTGGGAATCGAGTCATTGTGCTTTTGTCTAGGGAATGGATTGTCGTTGGTAGTGCAAGCGTGATTGTTGAATGTACTTGGAATCAGGAGCTATTGGAGAAACACTCTGCATGTGCTGTACATGTACTACAGTACAAGGGGGCTGAATGCTTGAATACCAGCATTGACCGAGTGTTAATCACTGGAGGTTTCCGAGGGCTTTTGCACGTTCCAGGTGAGTTCTGGTCTCGAACACCTACATAGCTATTCGCACTAGGCGAGCTCAACTGAACCAGTAGGATTTGAATTAAATGAATTGCATTGGATTGCTCTGTGATAAAAAGAATAGTATAACTCCCAGACTTGACACGCTTGTATTGCATTACCGCATGCCCCGAAACCACTCTACCACTCTCCTCCGATCTCGTAGTGAAAGATCTTGTCGTTGATCTTGCCCCCCGTTGCATGCCAGACTCGTGACACGACCTAAACTCATCAGCTGTGCTCGACATGCTTGGCCGGTAGAATCTGACTTACCGCGTTCAACCAAACACCGTGTAGCATGGTCTGGATGAACACAAATTCGGCTCTATTCGCGCCCGCCTGTCGCTCACTCAGGTTCAACTCGCGGTTGACCGGACGGTAAGCAGGTACTCGGCGATGGTCGGTGGGCCAGTTGGCAGGCTGTGCGGGCTGTGTCGTGCTGGACGTTGATTCTAGTGATGAGGAAGGCGTCGCCTCGCCTGAGTGATGCAATTCATAATCCGATAGCACAGATAGAGTGCCGACCCGTGTGGAGGTAGTGGTTGTTGTGGTGGTCGCGGTGGTCGACATGGTGATGATGATTGCGTGGGGTAAACAATGATGGGGGAAACTGCTTATGGTGAGATAATCTCAGAATAGCTGGAGTCAGGGTGATATGCTGGATTCTGCAGCATCAAACCTCGGCAGGCATCGATCGCCCCAGGGCGCATCCATTGCCTCCTCCACATCCCGAACACCATGCCATCCTCCCCCATCCACCATCCTCCAGCACCTCGACTGCGGCCCATTGATCCGACTGGCCCATTCATGTCCACATAGATGAAGGGAATAGACTAGCTTATCTCCGAAGCTGAGCTCAGTTCGTTCCCCGGATCTTGTCGATGGCTATATTCCTACCCCGTTCTCACAGGACTTCGTGCAAACATTGTCTCTCACATCATCCACGAAAATGGTTGCACCACAGTACTTCCCCCGTATCTTGTCCGCGGAGATAGACGGCCGCACTCAGAACATCCGATACCGTCAGAATCAATTCCACCGATTACAATCCACCCTCGTTCAGCACGTTGACCAGATCAAGGACGCTCTGCTCACCGACTCGGGCCATGCCCCGGAGGAAGTCCGCGCCGAGATCTGTCTTGCATTGAAGGAGATTCGCACGCACTATGCTTCGCTAGACTTAAGCAGAGACCTCGAGGAGGAGTATAGGGTTGCACATGGTAAGGATAACCGGGATGGCAAGCGTGGCGCGGGCATCGTCTACATCGTCCCGTGCACGCACACCATGTTCTTCTCTATCGTCTCGGCGCTGAGTGCGGCACTGGCAGCGGGGAACTGCATTATCCTGGAGGTAAGTTTCCAGCCTTATCCGACAGAAGGGAGAGAGACGACTGACCGATGCTGAGGGCAGTTGACAAAAAACACTATGGCCCTGCCTGCTCTACTGAAAAAGATCCTCCCGCCCGCGCTCGATGCAGATACCTTCGCCGTCAGTGAAGATAGACCCGACGTAAGCTTTCTGAGCCAGGTGGTAGTGCTCAATCAGAACGGCGATGCAGGCCAAATCTCCGGCCAAAGTATCTCTTCTCCAAGCACAGCTCGGACAATCGCCGTAGTCGACCGCACTGCCGACGTGCCGGCGGCGGCGGAGGCGCTGGTCGCGGCGCGGTTGACCTTTGGGGGTCGTTCGCCATACTCGCCCGATGTGGTGCTCGTGCAGGAGTTTGTCATGAAGGAGTTTGTGGAAGCGGTGCTGCAGCGGTCGTCGAAGTACCTGGGCGGCCAGAATGGCGAGGCGCGCCAGGCCGTCGCGAACCCTCGTCGCGCGAGTCCAGGGGCCTCGTTGCTCGACGCGGCGCATAAGGACGCTGGTTCGCGCGTTCTCGTTTCTGGATCCGAGTGGGGTGTTGTCGAGGTGCTGGATCGGTATGTCTCTGAGAGGCGGTGGAAATTCGGGCTGCTTGCTAACATTGTTCAGGAAATCACCCCTGCTACAGAGAAAAGTCGCGGAGAAAGTGCTGATCCTACATCCAATAACCAGTCTGGATGATGCTATTGACTTTAGTACTTCGTAAGTGGCATCGATTCGATCTGAAGCAGGAAGCTAACAGAAGCTGACAGAAGCAGACGCGGAACGCTTGCTGCGACATACGCCTTTGCGGCCCCCGCGTCCGCCAAATACCTGACCCAATTCATCGACTCTTACATTTCCTGGGTCAACCATGTTCCCACTGATATGCTGAGTATGTTTATCTCGAATATTTGTACAGCGTAGTGCTGATGAATTATAGTTGGACCCGCCTATCCCACCAACCTGACCCCCAGCCCCGACACTCGCTACTCGACACTATCACTTCAGGTGCCTCGGCCACAGCTCATTACTCCGACAAGTAACGCCGCACTCACCCAGACAGTCCTGAGCACCAAGAATAGCCACTGGAACCAGGTGTGGACAGAGAACTTAGCGCCGTTGCCTGCGATCGGCCAACGGGCCGGCAAGAAGATCGGGTTCTTCGAACAAGGCATCATCACGGGCGGAGTGATTCTTCTCTTCTCCCTGGCGGCTACGGTGTCGACGATGGGATTCTATGGCTTTTCTGCTATCAAACGACTGCATGCGTAAATCATTATCTTATTAGTTCCAACTCTAGTCTATATATACCATTACCAACCGCTTACTCCCTTCCATCAACCCCCAAACTCAAGAAGTTACTTTCTCCCACAGTGAACTGCATATTTCACATATTTTGCAGTACCATTATGATACTCCCCTTTGTGCCATTCGCGAGTGCTTCTTCGCCACAGCGTCACCAGTATTCCGATGACTCGGTGGTCTGGGTGAGCATCATTGGCGAGCCATGCGAGAAGAAGTGTACCGGGCTGGGCTTCGTGTTTGTGGCTGTGATGCTGTTTAGCAACTACGTTCCGGAACCAGAGGGGCTGGTTTGTGGAGTGTCTCTTACCCATTATCGAGGATCGGATCCCACGACCAAAGCGCTCTGGGAACCTCTGTTTGTTAGTCCAGGAGGTCTAGTGGGGACGTCCCGGTGGAGAGCGTATGTCCTGTAGTCGCCGTCACCGCCAGACAGGCTGTGGTCGGGATGTGCCTCCACATCCCGAAGCGAGGTGTTCAGCGTCACTGGTCAGCCAGCACCGGTCAATGCTTTGGGTTAAAGAGCTGGGATCGTCGTTGCTTACCTCTTCGTCTGTATCTCGTGCATTCGGAATTTCTCAGGTGGAATGTCTCGGCTGATTTCAGTTGGTCTGGTTTAGTTCAGATCTGCTGTACTGTGCGTACAGCACATACAGGTAGAATGAGAGATTGATTTCCGCTAAATCATGTGTCAATTGATTGTGCAAATGACCACCTGTGACCAGCAGAGTATCCATGATGTACACATTACGAGCACGAATAGTAAGGCGGCCGAGTTCTACGGAGTAAGCTAGAGTGGGTCCTTTCCCCCGCAAATGCACTTGACCCGGTCTGTTCCTTCCCCGGATCCTGAGCCACCCACCTAAACACTTTCTCCCCTCCCCTCCCACTGTACGCCCGCCATCTCCTCATCTCCTTCACTCTCCCCTCCACCACATCATCATGTCCAAGTTTCAACAATGTTAGATGAACCTCCTACTGAACTTGCCCCATCTACTTCCGTGCAATCTCCCTCAAGGTCAAGCCAAAAAGCCCGCGATGGCTATTTTCAATGTGGTTTCTGCAAGAAACACTATAACCGTGCCGACCATTTGATCCGCCATGTTCGGTCGCGTAAGTCCGTTTCCATCCGAACTCTCGCATGACGGAGACCAATTGCTCTGCAGATACCCGAGAGAAGCCCTATGTGTGTCACGTCTGCAACAAAGGCTTCGCTAGACCGTAAGTCGCCCTCTGTCCTCTGGCTGCAAGCTCATGGACTCCGTGAGCTCCCAGTGATCGAGAAGCTCGTCGGCCCAAAGTGGACACAACTGTTTTTTTTTATCGAGGAATCAATCTACTGACTCCAACCAGGGATCTCATGAAACGTCACGCCGCAGGCCATGATCAACCCCGCGATGGCAAGAGAAAACGGCCGCCAGTCTTCGCCAAGAGTGGCCGTGTCTCCCAAGCCTGTCGAGCATGCGCAACGTCAAAGCTCAAGTGCGACGAGGAGAAACCTTGTCGACGGTGCCGAGACAAGAAGCTGGAGTGCGACTGGCAGGAGACAAATCCCGGCGAGATGTCTCCCGGTTCATCATCGCAAGGTCTGTCGTTGCTCTGCTATGCACTGGATCTGCAGCAGCCAGGCACCCCGGCTGAACTCCCACCAGCGTACGATGAGCCTGACGAGACGGAAATGTGCATCGAAACCCCTCAAACACAAGGCGTCTTTCCCTCCCCAGCACCCATCATGAATGAGTTACCGCCACCCATCGACCCTACCGCGCAGTACGCCACGCCAGATTTCCCGGTCAGCAACTTCCTGCCTCAGGCACCGGGCTCGGCTCCGCTCGAGGATCCACTGACCACCAGCTACGATGGTACCGTGACCCGCCTCGCTTAAATGGGTGTCAGCTGACGGACTGCCTGCTAGCAATCTCTCCCAGTCTAGACCACGAAAGTGGTATCTTTAGCATCGATGGGACTTTTTTCCCGGAATTTATCCCGGATTCTCTGATCACCTCTCTGTCACGCCCGGATCTGGATCCGTTGTTGAATCACACCCAAGAGCATGCTTATGGGATCTACGACCAAAACATACCGTTCAACTTCGATCTCACCGAAATAGACTTTGGACTCATCGAATACTTCAACTCCCAAGGGATCACACATCATGCGCCCCCCGTTCCTGAGGCACCCAATGACCGGGTGGATGTGGAGAGTGGAATTGCTCTAGGCGCTGAAGCTTATAAGCGTTCCTCGCTGTCCGTGTGGAAGCCTGCGCAGAGCGATAATGCATTTGCACATCAAGGCGACCTTGCTATTCCCAGGACTATCGACAGCCCCGATACAAGTCTTCGAACCGAACGGAGGGTTCTCTCTGAACGACTGTCGGCAGGGAGCCGCGATCTGATCTTTGGAATGGTGCTGCAGGCCAGCCAGAAAGCCAACCCCCTTCGGATCATGAAGTCGTTCCCGAGTACAGAGCTTCTGGACGGACTGATACAGGATTACTTTGCATACCAAAGCCGGCAGGTCGATTCCTACATACACGGTCCAACATTCCGAATCAATGAAGAAAGCTCCGACACCCTTACCGCAATCGCCGCCGCGGAAGCAACAAGGTCCACTATTCCAACTATCCGCAAACTGGGCTACGCACTACTGGAGATTGTGCGGCTGCAGATCTCAGATAAGGTATGCTTCTGGCAAGAAGAATGTACCTCGAGCGAGATGCTGACCTAGCTAGTACGAAACTGATAACCGGACGACCCGTGATCTGCGAGCCTCTCAAACATTCGCCTTGGTCCTAGATATTGGGCTTTGGAGCGGCAACGGTCGAAGGACAGAGATTGCAGAGAGTTTCCAACAGCCTCTACTAACGGTTTGTTCGCTATATGCTGAGGCGCTGTTTGAAGCTAACACTTTCCAGATGCTCAGAAGAGCCTTAAGACTTCGACGGTCTGTTTACACAGTAATTGTCCCTAGTCTCGCAGATACTCCGGAGGAACTCGAACAAAAGTGGCGGGATTGGGCGGAGCTGGAATCATTCAAGCGGTAGGTCCTGTGAATAGCGTTTCAAAGGCTTTGCTGACTGGTTAGACTGGTACACCATCTCTTTCTACATGATGCCCAAGCCGCGCTGATGCTGAATGTCAACCCTCTCGTCTCGTACGCGGAGCTGGAACTTCCTCTTCCTTCCATCCGGTCCCTGTGGGAAGCGAAGTCGTCGACGGAGTGGAGGGATGTTTACCTGGCCTCCGGATTGACTGGCCGGGAGCGACTACCGTCACTGGTCGATGCTATGAGAGACATGTCCCGCTTGCAAACACGTGTTGATTCACAATTGGCTGGGTTTGTCGTCTTGCACGGCTTGGCAGCGATGGTCACGGAGTACCACCGCTTCAGTTTCATCTCCAAGGGAAGTTCTAAGCACTGGAACGGGTTGGTGATTAGCTCCCGGCACCAGGAGCTATCACAGGCCCTGCAGCACTTCCGCATGGTCTGTTACGAATGGTCTGAATTTCCTGGACCGGAAGTGTTCCTGGTCCACGAAGTGATCTCCATGTTCTTGTATATGTCTCTCGAAGAACTCCAGCTCTTTGCGGGCAAGGAAGACAAAAGAGAGGCTCGTCGGGTGTACCACAGCGCCCTCGAATGGATTGAGAGCAGTGACTCGCGGCGCGCCGTGTGGCACGCGGGTCAAGTCATTCGCGCCGCTAAAGCCATGGCACCCGGATCCCTGACTGGGTTCCTGGCCGTTGGGGTGTACTACGCGAGTCTGGCCTTCTGGTCGTACAGTGTAGTTTCCAAAGCCAAGAGTGCGAAGTCGACCGGGCAGGCCGGTGGCAGCCGGTCGCTTGGCCTGAACCCCCGGAATAACCAATTTCCCACCACCTACCTCGACGGGGAAGAGACGACGGAGGTGCAGAAATTCATTTCGCTGGGATGTGGATCGCCGGCCTTACAGGGGCCACAGGGGCCTGCATTTGTGTCCGATCCGAGACAGACAATGGATGTGGCGCAGGGGCTTCTGCGGGCGGATGCCTCAAACGAATCACTCCCTCCACTGGTCCAGGGGCTCTGTCAATTGATGGGTGACTTGGGCAAGGCAGCTAAGTCTACGCAATGAGTGCAAATTGTACCAGGTTGCCTGTGTGTGGATTAATGTAAAATATGGAGAGTATGATACTAGGACAAATCTAAGATAGTAGCATCGAGCCTCACTGATGAGCCTGTACAACTCCCCGCCTGTTGTAATATCACACACACATCAGGGGTATTTGGCTCCGAATACATACTGAATTTGCGAACCTGAAGGCTTCACAAAAAGAGTCTAATAGAGAATGAATGAGCGATGTTGATATAGTCAGGCTTGAACCATCGATTGAATCATACCCGACGAAGTCGAGACTTTCCATAGCTAGGAGAGAGAGAGGGTCGAAGTTCTGATAAGATATAACACTGGTTTTGGAACCTAGTTAGTACTGGTTAGCGACCAGTTCAATCAGTCAGTAATAGATTCTTGAACAAAATCCAATAATGTTGGAAGCAATATCAAATACTTACTGCAAGGTATACGAGTATCTTTATCTCATCTTTACTTACTAGATCACTTATTTGATGACTTTTTCTGAACATGTCTCTATAGGTTTTGAAGAATTCTAAACTCATTTTCTATCCATAGGAGACCTGGGTTCATCCTCGGAGGAAATGTTACAAACTTGGTTACGATTGAATGATTTGCAACCAGATTGCAACCAGTTCGCAACCTCCACCTCCGAGGCCTTTGTTCTCCAGTATGGACTGGAGGGATGGGGCTTTAGTACAGTCGGTACACTGAATACTATGTACGCAGCGATGGCTGTGGTCCTCGTGAGGATGGATAAATGGGACCATGAGGTTCACAATTGTGTTTCTTTTATTTGCGGGGGTTGTAGTGTGGAGAATGAGATGAGACTTCGACAGGTAGTGTGATCTTTGTTCCTGGTTCCAAGGTCGTATTTTGCGAACTATCGCTCTGGTCAACTCGGATATTCGCATCAAAGGTGACACTTCGGGTATATCAAACTAACAGCTATCGGCTACTAGTAACGCAATTGAAAGATAGCTGACTACGCTTTGTAAACATTACGTTAGTGCTGATACCAATGCATCCAAGATCTCCGACACCGTTGCAAACAGGCCAGTTCAATCCATGACATAGATAAGGTACAACCCTACAAAGCCGATCCGTACACATCCACATGTCTGTCATAACAGAAGAAAATCGCTCGAAGGAATAAGACTTGGGTATAACGCTTGCACTGAAAGGGATATAAGTGGACTGAAGGGTCTGGGACGATGCAATGCAGGGGATAAATGAGTAAAAGGAAAATCCCTAGGAAGAGGGATGGGTTATCGAGTTGGGCTTGCGAGCGTACACGACTGACACCGGGAGGTAGGCATGCGTTTCGAAATCGCGGAGGGACTGGCGCATTTGCGCAAGGAAGACCTGCGCGCGCTCGTAGGACCATTCGAGGGTTGTTGTGAGGAGACGGAGCATGAATCCCTCGACTCCAGCGTGGAGGCGCAGTTGGTTCCAGCGACCCTGACTAGAGGTGAGCAAGTTTCGGAGGATGCAAGGCTTGTATTACTCACTAATTCGTGTAACTTGGCATCGGAACTCCACCTGGAATGATTTATCAGCGCGGGGGTTTACTTTCTGGGAAGGGGTGTCAAACATACGCATTCAAGGGCCATTGAAAGCGTCTCTCCACCACATCGACAAATCCAGCCTGCCGCAGTCGCGTCGCACTTTCGGCCCAGATGTTGAACGTCTTGCCTGACATGTTCCCCGAGTTGAGTACGGTCTGTCCCCAGACGCGGTAAAAATGGTCCTCCGGTACGGTATCGTCGTCCGCGATCGGTTCGACTGAGTGCTCGACGACTTCTATGTACCCGCCGGGTTTTAGGCAACGCCAGCATTGCTGGAAAAATTCATCCCAGTCAGGAATGCATCCGAACAGCTCGCGCACGTGAATGAAATCAAAATGGTTGGGATCGTAGGTCCACGGCAGAGTCACATCGTCAATCTCGAAGACGCAATTCGGTGGGACGAACAGCGGCTGGATAGGAGAAAGGTCCACCCCCGTCACTTTGGCGCTGGGGTATTCATCCGCCATGTCTCTGTTTAGAATAAGCTCGTCATCAGTCACTGCCTCCCACAGAGCTTCTGGGTCGCATAACACACATTGCCCAAATGCCGGTTCCCGTTCCCACGTCGAGGATCTCCTGCGTAGGTAATCGAGTCAGATGGTGCTCTTTTGTTATACACACAAGAAAAAAGTGACTCAGGTAACGACAGACAGTACCTGCGGATTGCAAATGGGAGCCATGTGGAGCTTCCCATCGAGGGTCAGAAAGTACATATGATGGGCCAAGTCTTGTTGTTCGTTCGCAATGTCATCGTTCGGGCCCTGCCACTCGCAGCCGCAATTGGTCAGTCAATCCGCAACGGGGCGCGATCGGTTCACTCTGAGGTCGGACCAACCTACCCAGTATGCGCCATCGCGAAAGGAATGGTACCGTCGACCGTATTCGAACCGGTAGTCGGTGATATAGGTGGACAGGGTGACGGTGTCATCTCCGATCAGGGAATCCTCGCCATAAGCCGAGTCATCGTCCTCCATTTCTTCGTCAGTCGCATGGCCTGACAGGTCGGAGGAAGGGTTATGGCGTTGAGTATTCTCGGGCAGAAAAGGGTGTGTTGGTGCACGCCCATCATCTTCCTCACATGGGGGGGTCATGGCGGCGATCGGGAGGGAGGAGCCTAGCAGATCGGATTGCGGAGATCGACTCCGTCCGGGGCAAGGGGCGGTCCACGGATAGTTGAATTTATAGATATTTGAAACCGGTAATCATACGAAGAGTATTCCAATCGGCCAGAGAGGAATGACTACGTTGACAACGCAGAGGAATAGTTCGAGTCCACGAGGGAGGGGATACTTTGCGCAAATGACAAGGGGAGGGAGGAGGAGGAGGTGACAAGTTGAGTCTTGGGGATTCTGCAGTGGGTTAGAAGGGGTCAAGGAAAGGAAAGAGAAGAAAGAGGCGTGAGATTAGAAACGGGTCATCTGGAGCTGCCACCATTGCTTCCCCACATCAGGAGAAGAATGTGTAAAAGGTAGAAGTAAGAATCAAATTAGATTTAGAGGAGGGATTTTGAGTTGGAGGAAGAGGAAGAAGAAGAAGAAGAAGAAGAGGGAGCAAGAGGCCGCAGTTGGTGGGTGCATGACTAGTTGCTATCCGTACTTAGTAAGGATAGGATGGATGGATCCATGATATGGAAGGAGTGATTTGCAGTGATTGCAGTGATTGCAGTAATGAAGGCCAGATGCTTCAGGCTCTGCTGCTAATCACATGATACAAAGGAGGGGCGGTGAGTCCACTTTCTAGTGTGTGATTGGATGATTCGAGCATGATTGAGTTTCCTGGTTGATTTCCAGGGATGAGAGAGTCAATTGGGAAGGTGCTATTGACAGTGTCGCTACCTAGTAATGTAGTTATTGTACAGAGTATGTGTTGGATGTACAATTCAGTGCAGCTCACTGAAAGGAGTTGGATGAGAGGGTACGGAGTAACTTAGTGGCCTGAACTTCCAGGCTTGGTCCATTCCTCCTTTCTCCTTCCACTTCCCCTTCCACATCTGTCCTGTCCTTCTACTCCGTACTCCGTACTTCAACCTCCCTCCCAAGAAAAGACAACTCATCCCCTTTATGCTCCATTGCTCACTCAACCACTCGGTGACAAGGATGATCCCGTTTATCAATATTCAACCCAACTTTATATCCCACTAAGTAATCACTAACCGCCCAATCAGGTTAGTGGTCCCCCATTAGTGGAAGTTAGTGCTGACTAGCCTGAAGAATTGAATTCCCAACTTGCCCGAATTTGACCTTCTCCGACCGGGATTCCTGATTTCTCGCACCGCGCCATTGACTCGGGTCAGGGTAGACTAATTGATGAACGATCATCAATGGTGATAAACGATAACTTAGTGGTGATGTGCATATTTCCACATCCCCTAGACCACTCATCATACCTAGCCTGTCCCGCACTTCTGACCCGGCACATGTCTTGGATTTGCCGTGGAACCTAAAACGGCTCCATTCTGAACCCACTTTTCGTTCCAACCGGTTGGTCAACGGCCTTCTTTTGAAGTTCTGAAGAAGTTCTGGTACAATTTCACCCCGATCCCACGTTTCACTGCAAGCTTTAAGCCATTTCGACGCAAGTGTTTCCCCCCTCAATCCATTTCGTTCCCAATTCATGGCCTGCATCTGCAGCCATCCCGTGTCATCCCGACTCCTTGTGCATCGTCCGATGGTGCAATGAGAGATGCGGGGGTGAGTCCGAGGGTCAGACACTCGAGCATCGGCAAAAAGCATGGCAGCCCACCGCGATGACGTTCCCGCTTATCAGTGGTCCAAACGGAGAACGAGAGAATCGATGCCAAAATTTCCTGAACCATGAATCAGCTGGACGCTCTGACGCTCGTATAGGGGAAGGCGTTGCCTCCTTCATGACGGACAGTCCGTCAGAGCCCTTCCGCGCCCATGGCCCTCCTAGCTGCATTCAGTAATCTGACTGAAGGTGTTCCTTCACTGGATAATATGTCTTCCCTCTATCAGGCAAGAGTCCTTTCCTGTTCTCCACCGGAGACGGGAACCCGGGCACTTCTTAGCTGACGAATGGCTGCTGCACCGGGAGATCGATTGCTGCAATAACAGCTGGACAATGCCCTTCTTCTTGGGCCGCTTCTCAAACTTTGCATCTGCCTATCGAGAATTATAAGCTGGCGCCTCTCGCTGCTCTTCTTATTTTCCGCTGGCCAACGTGTGCGCATTGTCTCAGACTACTTCCTTTGGAACATGGGTATAGTGCAATGGCTCCGGACGCTCTTAGGGGCTAGGCTCGGGGAGGCGACCACGTCTGAGCCAAAACTCACTACTACAGTTTTGATTGTCGGTGCAGGTAAGGCTACCTCGACAGCTTAACCTCAGGCCGACACACCGGAATTGAGTCGGCGAATCGAGCAATGGGAGCTAATCCTCTTACTCTCAGGGTCGACTGGACTTGCCCTGGCCCAAGGTTTGAAAAAGGTAGCAAACCTCCCACAAAACATACCTGCAAACCCACCTATCCGGGCTCAAGCTAAGCATGTCATCAGGCTCATATACCTTGCGTCGTGTTAGAGAAACAGTCTAGCATTGGCTCTCACCCTAGAGATTGGAATATGGGGTTGCATTGGGGTGCTGAGTCCTTGAGAAATCTTGTCCCGGACGAGCTGTGGAAGCGGATACAGTCCGTGCAGGTAGATCCAAGCATCTCTCCAAGCAAGAGCGATGCGCTCAATTTCATCAATGGATCGACAGGGGAGAATATGGCCTCTATTCCTGCTCCGTTCTTCAACCGACTGCGTCGCCGTAAACTACGGGAATTGCTGGCAACCGGCCTGGACGTCCGATACGATAAGCGGGTCAAGGGGATCAACTTCTCCAAGGATGGTCAATATGCCACCGCACGATTGATCGATGAAACATGCCTCACAGCGAAGATTGTTATAGGAGCCGATGGAGCTCGGTCGACTATCCGTCAATTAATGCTCCCACAGACAGGGCAAATCCGCCCGCTTCCCTACTGTGCAACATTCGTACAAGCACGCTTCAGCGCGGAGCAGGCTCGCTTCTTGCGGCAATTCCATCCTCTATACCTAGCAGGAATCAATCCAGCCGGACAATTTGCCTTCTTCGGAATGCATGAGGTGGAAGATCCCGATCAACCTGAATCATGGAAATTTTTCTTCTATATCTCGTGGCAGTCAACTTATCAGGAGCAGGAGAGGACAGCCGGCTGGTCCAACGCTCAAAGATTGACGCAAGTTAAAGAATTTGCCAGGCAATTTGCGGACCCTTGGAAGAGCGCTTTTCAATGGTTGGACGATGACCACGAAGTATGGTACATGGGCTTAACGGATTTCGATCCGGGCGCTCAGGACCATCGTTGGGATAATCACGATGGACGAGTCACACTTGCTGGCGATGCCGCACATGCGATGACGTATCAGCGCGGCCAAGGCTTGAACCACTCCATCACAGATGCAGCCTGCCTAGTTGAGGCCATTCAACGATTTGTATCAGGAGTAGAAACCCAATCTACTGCAGTCACGGAGTACGAGGACGAAATGATTGCTCGAGCTGGCGGTGAAGTCAGGCTGAGTACCTTGAATACGGAGTTGGTTCATGACTGGGAGAACGTCCTGCAATCGCCAGTGTTGACTTCGGGAATGAAAAAACATTCGTCGCGGGGCCTGTTGTAGGCATCCAAAACACGCCACCCTGTTGCGAATCCTCGCAGTGGTTAATACAAGTTCTTCAAAAAGTCCTTCTCGTCCACACTTCCTGCTTGGAAGCCTGCCACTCTAATTGCCAAGCCGTGGCTCTCCACAGCTCGCATGCTAGACAAATCTGCCCAGGTTCTTCGATGCCATTCTCAGCAGACAACATGTTGTTGCATGGGGCCAGGAATTGCTGTAATTTTGACTTAAGGGCTGGAAATCTGTGTGGGACGGCATCTCCCAACCTCGATTTCCTGCAGCGGTGAGGACCTGGAAAAGTGCAACACAAACTAATGCAGGCTCAGGCCACAGTACTTTTGTATGTCCAATCTGCGTCTTCCACACCAACACCACCTCACTACACTTGCGCATTAGTGCCTGTGGCGTGGCTGTCATTGTCTCAACCGCCGTGCATAAATCCAAGTAAAGAAGGGATGGTAGGGGAGGGGAGGGGATCTGGCGCCACAAGCAACATTGATCCGGATTCAAACTGATAATGGAAAATAGCATTTGAAGATCTAAGACCATTTGTCAACGATTTCTATAAACCTGTGCACCCCGCTAAGCTACCGTCAATGACCCCAGGACTTGATCCTACCTGGACTCGCGATTCACAAGTCTGCATCAGAAGAAAAATAGAAAATCGAGTTGGCCAAGTACACGACCCGTTACCCAACGCTAAGCCTGTACCGAGCGCTTGTGAGGATCTACTCTGTAGCTAGCACAGACCTGTTGCCGTCTATCTTTCGGTGAATTGTCCTAGTACGGTATCATCATGCGTCACTCGACTTGTTCTGTCGATGTATATTCTAACTCCATCATCTTGTTGATACGCCACTTCTATGCTCCAGCACTTTTGACAATCCCAAGAGACCGCAAACATGACCATTGACTGGCAGATTGTATGAACGGTAGAGCGTCAAAGAGAGCGGGACTCTTTTCGAGGCTTAGCCACTGTTCGTGCTCGGCACCAAACATCTTGTACCCTATGCGTACAAAGGTCTGCCCATCTGTGGCAGGGACGAACATCAAGCCGGTAGGCAATGCACAGGACGTCGCGATCATCTCTCGTCTCAGTTTTCTCAAGGCGATCTTGAGACCCTCCTCAAGTATGTCAGCGACTAACGCAGTGTTTGCGAAGCCCTCTACATGCTGCCATACCCTCATCAGAGTTATTGCCTTTACTCGAACGGAATAGTCTGGGGTTCTTGCTGCTGCATTGTACAACGCTGGAACGATGGGACTATCCAACGTGATGATTGGATAATCCCGAAGCTTCTGAATCGCGGACTCGGTCAGGGAAACCAGATCTTCGCTTTCCTGGGCAAGTTCTGGGGACAAGGGTGTGTTCCTGCTCAAAAGAGAGGTCTTGAGCGCGAAGTTCAAGGCGAAGCAGTTTACTGTGGTCATGTCTGTCTCGCGCTGTTCTTTGTCACTCAATTGGCTATATGACTGACGCGTCAGCCAGTCTAATCGGCACAGAAATCGGCTCATGGAAGAGAGGAGAAAAAGCTGTTCTTGATGCAAAATGGCATAGTCCGCCATGATCTCGGCTTCTGACAGTTTCCAGCTGCGTGCCGCGAAAGGCCACCCAGTGTTCAAGAGTGGGTCGCAAACTCGTCTTGCATCTTGCAAACGCTGAAATGTGCCAAGGTAGTCCTCATACGGGTGTACAGATACCAGGTCACTGTCAACATGGAAGTGCACACCAGTCCCGTAGAAGACGGATTGCGCCTGGAGCTGCAGGAAGGTCTCTACTATGCATGGATCCACGGGTGAGATGAATTCACCCGAGATCTTCCTTCGTATGTTCAGCTTCTGCAAAACCTGCAGACCGCCTTGGACATGTGCACATGCGTTGTCGTAATTACCGCAGAGCATCTCGCAGGCGATAAACAAGAGACAGCAGACTAACACCACCTCCTGGAATTGAGGATCCTGCGAAAAGTGTCGTTTGTTCAACAGGGATATCGAGCGTCCCGCCTGCTCTAGTCCAAACCAGTACCAGATGCTCTGCAGCTTCTGACCGGGTCGCACAACCTTGTTCTTGTCTTGGGCATTATTGATGGCCCCCAGGGCGATGGCAGCATGATATACAGCCGGTTCTGTGTAACTCAGGCGGAGGATAAGACGGTGCCAGAGCGACGAATCATAGAATCCGACCATGTTCTGCACGGATTGATGCTGGAAGAACGACAAACATCGACCCTCGTCCGAGGTCACGGCCCACTGCAGCCCGAATGCTACCTGAGTGAGTGCTGGGTGTGCTACAGCTACCGCCCGTTTCAATTGTTTGTATTGAGGACCACACGCTCGGGGAAGCCGGTGGGCTTCGTATCCATCGCAGGTACGACCTGTGGACACGCAGTTGGTGCAGGCATCGGGCGCTTCATCGCATTTAATGCGACGCAACCTGCCGAGAAGCGTTGAGTGAGTATTCTTTTGTGTGTTGAGTTTTGTATATCTGTTTTTGGTGGTTGTTGTTGTTTTACTGAAGGCCGGGGCATGGATACGTACCGGCAGGTGCGACATCCGGTTGAGGATCGTTTTCTGTGTGGCTTGCGTTTGGAAAGCAACATGGTGAGGCAGTGGGACTCGACAGGATGTTCGATGGGAGGGGGTTACGCTTGGATTTAAAATCCACGGAGTCGGGAATTGGGGTGAATCTTTGCGCCAAGTGTCCGAAATGAGCGGCCAATGACTAGTCTAGGGTCATTTTAGGGAACTGAACCCTTCCTTCCCCCCCCCGGGGGCCGTTGTCTCGCCTCGCCTGTCTCGCGTACTCTAAGGCTGTGAAGCTTTACCTAAACCGGTCTGACCCTATCTGATCGCTCTCTGGCCCACCGTCACCTCCACTGCTGAGATGTCATAATCTTAACTTTGGCCATGTGGAATATTCTGCCACACTTCCAGAATACGAAGTATACATTTCGCCCCGTAAGCTTACCTCCCGTTCGTTCAAATTCGATAACTGTGACAATCTCGTCAACCTATGTGCATTCAGGATGACGGGGGTTGCCCTGAGGGTGTGAGGGTGTCAAAGTGTCAGGCAGCCGCAAGGGTCTGGCTAAGCTGAGTTCAAGGTTAGGTCAGTGAACTAGTGACAAGTTATTATTAACCATCCCCAATTAAAGACTCATTGGAGTCATTGCTAATGCTAACGGAACTCTTGCAACCCCGCCTGCCTTATCTGACCACTCACCACCAATTCGTTGTTCACGCTAAGAGCCGCTAAAAAGCCCGCTAAGCGTATGCCGATCCGATGAAGCAAATCCTTCTCCTCAACTGAATATCTACTCCCTTCTAACTTCTAAGTGCCTTCCTCTACTCTTGCTGTCCCGTTCTATCTTTGAGTGTTCTGGGCTGCCTTCCATATGACACAATTAACTATCACATGCTTTGAGGGAGCCTTTGACACTTGGATCCGAATAATCATCTTGAGTTGAGCAGACTTCAGCCTTGGATTGATTTCTTCGTGACGAGAGCCACATGGTCTTCCTTCAATGCTAATCTTCTTGGCCTGCTTGGCTTGGCTGTGGGGGCTGTGAACCTGAAAGTGAAAGTGAAAGTGACAGTGATTGTGAAGGTGGACGTGGACGTGAACGTGAACATGAACGTGACTCGGAGTCAAGCCACGGAGTGAAATTGCCCGAAGGGGAAGGTCGGGAGTGTACCGCCGGCGAAATCGCCTCGACCAGACTAACTGCAGCCCAACTAATCTCCTCCTTCCCTCCCCCCCCGCCAGATCCATGGATCCCTCCGTTTCCTCACACAACCTGCAGCTCTCGCAAGTTCATTGTCTCCTCCTCGGCTCGCTGGAGATAGTCCTTTTTCAACAAAATGCCCAACACAGGGGTGTAATCAAAGATCAGGTCCCGCACCTTGGCCAAAGGCCAGGGCAGACGGTGGAACATGGACCCCGAGAAGCGGGCGAATTCCATGTGATGGTTCGCGTAATCCACGCGCTGCTGCTCATACACCTCAAATCCAGCAGCGACGTTTTGGCGATCGCGCAGGTCGACTCCGTCGAAGGCGCGGGCGAGGTAGTAGCCATCCTCGATCGCCATCCCCATCCCATATGCGGCATACGGTGATACCGGGTGCACTGCATCGCCCACGCCGACCACTCTCCCAGTCGACCATTTCTGCAAGGATGGCCGGTTATAGACCTCCCATCGGTAGACCTGGGAGCTGAAATCGGTCGCCTCGAGGAGTCGCGGCATCGGCTGTGCCCAGTCCTGGAGAATCGCGGCCAGATGCGCCCGCGGGTCTGCCGGCGCCGGTTTGCCCTCGTAGGAGGGCTCAACCACCCACCACTCAAATCCGGGTCGGTTGCCTTCGCGCATCATGGGAAAGAAGCTGGCCTGGTACTGCCAGTCGTGGGAGATCACCCCGTGGTGGGCCGGGATCCCGGGGATCTGATCGCACCACGCAAGCCAGACCCGGATGCCTGTGTGGAAGAGCCCGGGCTCGCCAAAGGCCTGCCGCGACACTGTCGACCGAATGCCATCCGCCGCGACCAGGATATCTGTCATCATGGTGCTGCCATTCTTGAACCGGATCTGTACCCCGGTGTCTTCTTCCCCACTGGCTTGCTGCTTCTCCTCATATCCGGTCACCTCATGATCCGTGTAGATAACGCCTTCCGGGACCAGTCCCAGCATCTTCGCGAAGATGGTCGACCGCAACACTCCGTACTGCCAGCCTTGGATGCCCATGCGTCGCTCGACCTCGGCGTTGAAGGGCAGCTGGACCCGTGCCTTGCCCCATTTGTTGGCGAAGGTCGTCCGCGTGTACGACCCAAAATTATCCGAGGTCAGCCCGTAGGCGCGGAGGATGGCGAGCACGGGGATGGAGAGCAGCACCGCGCCGCCGATTGCCTGGCACGTGCGCTGTTTCTCGAAAATGCGCACATCGTACCCCCGTTGGAGAAAGGCTAGCCCCGTGGAGATGGCTCCGGGGCCTCCGCCGGCGATGGCCACTCGTTTTCCGGGGCGCCAAGGCGGGGACATATTCAAGGAAGCTGGGATTGAGAAGGGATAGATAAAGAAGGAGTGGCCGTATTTGAGAGTGATGGATAGTAGATTCTGATGGAGCTTGCTCAGTCTTTATGTTGCACATCTGTTGTTCTATAGTTGGTACTTGACCTCGGAGGGTAATCGGCTACTCAGCGGGGGTTCTGGTGAGGGGATCGGGCAGGGATTCTCGGGCTTTAGGACCGTCTCCAGCCTCCGTGCAGTCACCACCACCTATCATGGATATGAACCTTGTTTCGACTTACGTTTAGCCTGTAAGTTTTCCAGGCAGCAAACGAAAGTCTGGAATATCCGTTTGAGAGGTACTGATTCGTGTCTCTAGCCACCTTTCTCCTCGATCTGAGATAGCTTACTTATTGCCCCGCCTAGCAGACTGCTCATGCCACGCCCCGTTTCATGCTCCGAGAGCCCTAAGCGAGATCCATCTTCACGAGGTCTTCGGCAGGATCCCCCCACTTACCGCTTGATTTGACCAACGTTCAGGGTCAGCAACTAAATTAGTTATACTTTTGAGCGGTCTGACTCCGGCCCTCTGCTGCGGGCGGGGGCTTTCTCGTCTGCATCTGTGCTGGGGATCTATGGACCCTGCCAAGGAACGCAATAAGCACCTTCTCTATATCGCGGCTTCTTCTAGACTCCGCAAAAGCCTAGTGGGTGTGAGTCGGTTCATGATGATTCCTCGACACGAGCTGGCAAGTGGCCCAGGTCCCGGAGATTGAGTCTGATCCTGCCGCTGGGTTGTCGATGCTGTTGAACAGGCGTACTATGGAAGCTTCCAACGGATTAGTCGGGAGCGAGAATACTGCCTGCAGGCGATTCAGTAAGTGATGACGGCTGCATCATACCTTCGAACTGAGGTGAACGACATGCCTTCTGCTCCGTTTCCCAGTCTACGTGTTTTTAGGTAATGTATTCGATGCTCCAGACCGAGACGCCCACAGCATCGAACGCAGACTGACCGCTCAGAGGGCAAGGCTATGTTTCGACATGCACATATACATCAGCAGCTCATAGGGCTGTAAAGTCCGAGTGGAGTGGACATGTAATCGGACCAAGACTTCCGCTGGGCTGCACTACCATCTGTCTCATCACTTGGTGTTGAAACATAAAGCCACAAAAGTGTTGTGATGACATCAACAGGGGCTGTGGTTTAGTGGTATAATATTCCCTTAGCATGGGAGAGGTCCGGGGTTCGATTCCCCGCAGCTCCATCTTTTTTGTTGGTTTTGATGCTCATTTTTGCATGAGCTGCGGGTGGTAATGGAGAATGCTTGGCAGGTTATGGTGTTCTGCGACAGCTGGTGTGGGTAGCACAGCTACTTTTTTTCCTAAAGGAAGGAAGAGAAGTCGGACAAGGCTACGCTATATGTGGCACTGTTTTGCTCAACTGAACTCACACCCATCTCAGTCAGCGTGGCCGTGGAGCAACTCGGAAGACGGCATGTCACGTGATATATACTTTGCACTGACAGATGAAATCTACACGAATGAACCAATCAGCAAGCTCGCGCTCATACTCTATACTAAGCCAGCCTTAAGCTTACGCAGATCTTTTGCTCTGATGCCAGCCGTACCGAGCACAAAGAAACCGGGTGATACTTTACTATAAGAACGGCCTGAATCACCTCTCTTGAAAATGAATATCATTCCACAACCTCAACTTCATCAGTCCTCATGGCTACCTACGACTACATCATCGTCGGCGGCGGCTTAGCCGGCTCGACTCTCGCCGGCCGCCTATCCGAACTCCATCCCTCCCGAACCATCCTCCTCCTGGAAGCCGGCCCCAATGTCGTGGGCCATCCCCTGACGAGTGCGCCGCTGGCCTGCTTCGGTGCACACTTCAGCCCGCTGGACTGGGCCTACACCACGGTGCCGCAGACGCACCTGGACGGGCGCACCTGCTACAACAGTGCCGGCAAAGCCCTGGGCGGCGGCACCGCCATCAACTACGGCACGTGGACGCGCGGCAGCGCCGCCAAATACGACCTGCTGGCGCGCATGGTCGACGACGAGGGCTGGAGCTACCAAAGCCTGCTGCCGTACTTCCAGCGGGCCGAGACGCACTGGGACCGCCACGCCGACCCTGCCGTCCACGGGCGGGCCGGCCCCATCCACAACGCCACCGTCTCCTCCAGCAGCCCCGACCGGACTTACCCGCTGCGCGAGCCGGTGCGCGCTGCCTGGGCCCAGCTGGGCGTCGGCCCTGTGGCTCTGGGGGACGCCAACGCCGGCCATCCGCTGGGTCTGGCCGAGCTGACGGAGAACTGGCGCGCGGGCCGCCGCCAGATCGCCAGCGAAGCGTACGGGGTCACGCGGCGGGCCAACATCACCGTCCGGACGAACACGTTGGTCAAGCGGGTGCTGCTCTCGGACAGTCTCAGCCCTAACTCCCCTTCTTCCCGGGGCAGCAGCAGCAGCAGCAGCAAAACTGCCGTCGGCGTCGAACTCCCCGACGGCACGACCTTCCACGCCAGGCGCGAGGTCATCCTCTCCGCCGGGGGCTACCGCACCCCGCAGCTCCTGATGCTGTCAGGCATCGGCCCGCGGGAGCACCTCCAGCACCACGGCATTTCCGTCGCGGTTGACTCCCCCGAAGTCGGCCGCAACTTCCACGACCACTTCGCCTTCAACCAGTGGTGGCAGCTGCGGCACCCGGAGCAGGGCCTCTCGGCGGGGACCCCGGCGTGGCAGAGTCCCGCCTACGGCCTGGGTCTCCCGTGCGACTGGGTCGCGACTCTCCAAGCGCCGCCCGACGCCCTCCGCGCCGCATTGCAAGCCGACGGCGTCACCAGCCCCACTGACCTCGAGCATCACCCCTATCTGTCCAAAGACTTCGACCACCTCGAAACACTCGTCGTCTACGCGCCCGCCGGCGCCGCCGTCTCCGGCGTGGACGTCCCCATTGACGGCTCGCATATCGCGACCGCCGTGCTGGGCATCGCGCCCTCCTCCCGCGGAACCATCACCCTCGCCTCGGCGGACCCCGCCGCTGCGCCCGTTATTGATCCGAATTACTACGCCACGGAGGTGGATCGCGTCACGCTGCGCGCGGGGATCCGGCAGGTGAATCGGTTGATGCTGGATACGCCGCCGGGGAAAGAGATGGTGGTGGGGGAGGTCGTGAGGCCGGGGTTGCTGCGGCCGCTGGGGGTCGATGCCTCGGATGCGGAAATCGATGAGGCTGTTCGGAAGGGCGGTATGACGTTCTATCATCCGGCGGGGTCGGCGGCGATGGGGAAGGTGGTCGATTCGGAGTTGAGGGTGTGTGGGGTGCGCGGGCTGAGGGTCGTTGATGCGAGCGTTTTGCCGTTGTCGGTGGCGGGGCATTATCAGGTTGCGTTGTATGCTATTGCGGAGCGGGCGGCGGAGTTGGTTGCCGGGGTTGTGGGGTAGTTTGTTACTGGGGAGTTGAAAGGAAGGGGGGTCCGGGGGTTCTCCCCCGGGATGGGTTGTTCTAGTACTTGGGAATGAGGCTATTGGGGAGCTGAGAGAGGGGGGTTTGGGGGTTCATTCTACTAGATACTCAGGATTAGGTCTATTGAGAAGTGGTGAGAAGTTGCGTGAGTTGCGGTACTAAGGTGCTCTGTTGTTGCTGATGTGGAGAGAACATGGAGGTACTGACAGTTACTGTATGTACTTCTAATTAATAGACATAAAAAAAAAACTACCAAGCACAAGATATTTTCTATAAGATACCGGCAGTGTTAGTATACTATAGTACTAGAGTTCATAAAGGTATTCTAGAGATTTCGGAACCATGTATTATAACAATTCTACGAGTAAGATACAGCCCTAGATGCTAGCCTATATAGGCCTTGATGAGGCTCCAAGTTTCCTGAGGAAGAAATAGTATAGAAGAAATAGATGTGTGTAGAGACTAGAGATATGTGGATACCTCCAGATCGCCTACGGCGAGGGGCCAGCGTATGGATTCTTATCATCATCGTCCTCGGCCCCCAGTTGAATTGTTGATCTACTCGAGAGCACCAACAAGCTTTCTATCTAAAAGAGCAAATTTAGGTTATGTTTGTAGAATGTATACCCGCTACAATCACTCTGCGCCGCTGATGACCGTTCAGAATTTATTACTGCTCTAGTAATAGGCAGTTCTCAGTGGACAAGGCAATCCCAATCTGCCCCGGCCGCCAATTCCAGCCAACTCGGGTCTCCTTGTAAACGCATGAAACAACGGCACAAGGTCTCGATGGCCATGCTCCTTCGCCCAGATCACTGCCGTGCGGCCGTCCTCATCCTCGCAAGCCACATCGATGTCGTCTCGACGGAGCAAGACCTCCACCACGTGTGCGACGCCGCGCCGCGCCGCCCACATGAGCGGGGTCGCGCCGTTCCGATCCCGGGCATTCACATCCACCCCGCGGCCCGGCTGCTGAAGCAAACACCGCACGATCTCCAGGTGACCGGCCGCGGCGGCAAAGGTCAGTGGCGTCCAGAGGAGTGGATGTGCCGTGGACTTATGACAGCAACTGACGCCATATACTCGGATTCTTGCAATAGCGCAAGCCAGGGGTGTCGGTCACATTTTCGGATTTGCAAGCATCCACCGCTCTCGACATACCAGGCGCGGAGATCGCCTCCTCCGGCTGGTCCTGTATGTTGTAGGTTGGATAGAATATTCCTTATGATGGCTCTCGCAGAGGAACGAATTTTCAGCATCGGCAGACCACATCTCCAAGAACCCATGGAAATCATGAGTGAATGCGTCTTGGAAGGATTTTGTGTCCGTCGGCCGAGACAACTGGTCCGGGAAAACGCGCTTCACGGAATTTTGAATGTTTTCCAACCGAAACAATTTCGATAGAGGCACTCGGAGTGCATTTCCTGTCCTTGCACTAATCTCCAGTCCTATTCTCACTTGGAGCGTCTGCGGATCCGGATAGTCATCCTGCCATAGGAACAAGAGCACGGATTTCATTGACCGCCCCGGCATCCCCTTGAAACTCACCCCAGCACTCATATTGACGAACTTGGAGAATCCCACATTTGCACTTTCTGTATCGGCTGCCCAATTCGGCCGTTCAACCCCAAGGAATGTGAACTCACTCGTTTCCCGCAGTTTTGGCCCGAGCCCCCGGTAGTCCAAGCCCACATGGCATTGCGCCGTCGCCATGGTATGAGTAGAAGATATGACAGATGATGACCCGATGGCAAGTACTGCTGTGTCCTTGAAAGGAAAAGAGGACTCGGGTAGCTGCTCGCCCAACTTAAACCAATGACAACTGACGGTTTCTTCTTTGCCTGCCTCGGGTCTCAGATCCACTATAGTACCTCGTTCGAGTTCGATTTGCCCAATCAATCCTTCGCGCGAATAGGATCTTCTCAATGGGCCCCATAGATCAGCCATCGATTCGACTGAAGTCACCAATGTTCTTTCGCGCGTCATCTCGGCGTTTCCCCGGCAGAACACCCAGACTGGCCCTCCAATGTATTCATGAAGACAGCTCAGACGAACCCGGCGGAGCGAAATGAAATCATCGCCAGCACCTTCTGACATGGGAAATTGGAATTCTATTTCCGAGTCCAAGTACTTCTCGTAAAAGGCGGAGGCGTGTGATCCGGAGTAAGATACCAGACCTATGCCAAGCATAGGGATCAAGGAATTAAATTGAACGACAATGTCAGCGTGTGAAGTAGCGGAGCAACATTCGATACCGAATCCGGTGAAGATTGTGCGGCCACTCTACTCTCAGATAAATGCTCTGGGGCCGGCTCTGACAGGCCGAGGCCTAAAGCAAGAGTGTCGTGAAGAGTGTCCAGGACATTACTACCACAGGGTATGACCTTAACAGATTCTCTATCATCTGGCGGTTCGACGAGGATACTATATCCCTTTCCCGCGAACCCTATGTTCTCCATCAATCGCAGTCCTCCCTTCGCATTGCTCAGTATTTTCATCAGGAACGCGAGGAGCTCGGGCCATGGTGTTGTTGATAAGGGCATGGCAAGCAGGATAAGGGGGCAATTTTGGGCGATTTCCCATTCCAGGCCCTCGAGTCTTCCGTAATACCGGTCAGGATCGAGAATCGGATTCAAGTCCAATTCCTTAGTGCTCTCTTCAGTTGGAATCTTAAAGTCTTTGTGCCACTCACCGCGTTCAAGGACAAGATTGAACAGATTCGATGCCCTACAATGATCTATTTCCTGTCTGAAGCCACTGGAATCGTCCATAGGAGCAGACATGTCCTTCCGTACGTCCTTGTATGCCCCGGAGATCGACCACGTATGATCAATGGTTCTGAAGTCCTCCTAGCGATTCTCAGCCATTGCAGGTCTCGCTCATTCCCCCCACTTGAAACTTGCACATGAAGCTCAACGATGAGATTATAGTATTGTTGCGCTGCGCGCCTTTTGCCGTTGTTTGCCGCGGCCTTTTGAAACCGTACGCGCTCGAATGTATGAAACACCGGTCGGGCTTCGCCTGTCTCATTGCTCTGCAGTGTGTTGCTGCGGGGAATGCTTGTGTGATCGGATCGGCCTGCTCTCTCTCTATCTGTTGTATCTGGTATGAAGGGGAACAAAGGTAGCCTTTGTGGTCTTCTCTCAGACGGCTTATCCCTTCTGGGGGTATGCTGTATTAATTCTTGAGCCACTTCCCCATCCTTACCGTGGCTAATCGCCGAAATCGTCACGGAGAAGCCCTGTATTCGCTTGGCGTCTGCTCCATTGGGCTGTATAAACAGCCCATCGTCTATAGCGGTCGGCACGTAAACGACACATGAGACTGAGAAATAGTTACGGCGATACCCCGTCCATCGGCCATTGTTGTCCTGAAAGAAACCTTTGCGAATTGACGCATCAAATCTGGGCTGGACAACATCCTTGCTTCCTATTGTGACATTGTAATAGATTTCTGGCTCAGTGAATAGAGGACATGGGACGGGTTCAATATCTAGATGTCGACTATCCATACCCGTGTGGCTGCTGGTCACGGAACGGTACTCGGGGGGCACCGGAGAGTGTGGACTCCCCAGCGAGGGGCTGCTTTCGTGAGGGTTTCTGCGGGAGGTGTGATCTTCTTCTATAGAGGTCTGTCCGTGGGTGTGGGAGGTGTCTTTGGCGGGGTCGGTGGTATCCATCAGGTCGCATAGGGTCGACTCCTGGCTTTGTGATGCAAGCTTCGGGCTGCTTGCTTCTGGATGAGCACCCCGAATGGAATCATGCTCAGCATGCTTTTCTGAGGTTAGAATCCATCGTGCGGTGAGACATGTCACTCTAAATTGATAGAGATCAATACGTGATGAATTGATGAGGGATTCTTTTGGGCATCCAGAATTCCAACGCAGTTCTCATGCGGGGTAATGAGCTAACGTAATCCGCAAGCGAGTGATGAATACAAGCGAGTGACAAATCTTTCATACCACCTTAGATCTTCAAATCTACAATCCTGAATACCGTTTATGGTCTCCAAAGGGCCATCCATATTCACGTAGTATCATGCATCGTGGATGCTTGTTCGTACTGCTTAGGGAAACGGAGGTATATGAAGTCGCGCTAGGCCTGATCTGGAAGCGCCTGTTTCCTCCCGAGTCCCGTCAGCCTGGGCTGGCCGCATTGTACCTTCGTTCTCATTACAGAGGTGGCGAGCACATCGTATCCATACTGAGGTGAGCTTGGATATATGCACTGGTGACTGTAGATGAAGACTCACTGGCTGCTGTTGCTCGTGGGGTCGATAATATCGGCTGAAAGACACAGCTTCGGGCGCACGAGGGCCAGACCGGACAACAGTGCCATCCCTACACCAAGTCGGAGTCAAGTACAGTGCATTTACATATGATCTGTCAATTCCAGACTCTAAGCCTCTACCGTCCATTCAGAGTATCCGAACCGCATCGTTAGTTGCCAATGTGCCATGCTCACGACACACGCATGGTGACGAATGCCAAAAGACTCCACTGCGATCGCTGGCACCGTGATCCAGTATCTACATGTTATGGAGTTTACCCGTGTCAGCTACCCGACCGGCACCGACCACAACCAGAAAGCTGGCAACCAAGGAAATCCTACACCAAACGGGAACAAGGTGGATCTGTCCAGACTCGAGACATCGAGACTAGCTTTCCACCCGAAACAACCAGCTGTGCGCTGACTGACCATTGCTACATGTGTATCTCGCTCTTGAAGAGAGTTAAGAATAGTCAGCGCCAATGCACCAATGTGACGGGCTGGAAGCCAAATGTAACCGAAATGAGGCTGGGAATTGGCTGGCTGGATTGATGGATCATGGATCATGAATGGCTGGGCCGTTGAATGGCCCCTTCCACCCCCCCTCCCCGGTCGGGTCCACATCCAAGTGCGATCAGCAGCAAGCTGGGCACTCCCCCCAGAGGCAACGGGGACCGAGGTGCCTGCTCAGCGCTCAGCTCTCCAATGGCCGGACACCACGAATAGATCCGGTAAATGGATCATGGTCCGGCCAACTGTGGGCAGGGCCACGGCGTTTGAAGAAACATCATGCTGCAGGCAGGTTGCTGCTTGTAAGCCTGATCGTACACATGGACACAACCACTGATTGTGATACATAATCAACGGAGCTGCGCTCTTGCTGACAGGAAACATTTGACGATGGAATAGTCGGAGCGAGAACACACCAGACCCCAGCCTCCGGCTTACTTTATTGCATGGATGTTTCATTTTTCTCGTTTTGTTTCCTCGGTTGTTGCGATTGTCTGAGAACGAGCGCGGGATGGACGGAGGATCCAGAGAGAAAGAGAGGGGCTGGCAGCAGGCAAGCGCATTGAGCGTCGATCGGCTGAAGCTCCAGCTCCAGGGAGCTCGGATTTCCGATGCGACCCGGGGAAACCGGCCCAGTTGCCATGGGGACCCGGAGGTGGCTGGCCAGCCTCGTGGTGTGTGCGTTGGGAGGATAGAGCAGGGTCGGCCTGCATGTGAACGATGAGGGAAGAATTGATCAATCAACTGCGCGGTGGATCAAGGTTATTAGCGCTGGTTGGGCTTGATTTGGGAGGATAAATTCCCTATATAGATCAGCGTGGTCGAGATAAGTGTGGGAGGTGAACTAGAGTAAGTTTGAGTTGCAGATTCAGGAACCGTGGTTTGTAGGCGAATTTCTGAACTGAACCTCGGGTCGTTCCCTTGCCCACCCACCCACCCACCTGCCTCTTCGATTGTAGATTTGATAGTATGGAGTCCGGATGAACAGGGCAAAGTAGGAGGAAGGGACTAGAAAGTCAATTGGAGTGGGTTAGAAGCTGATTAGATAGGGATGATTGGGGATGTCTGGGAATAACATCGCCCCCAGAAACGGCAAGGTGTGGTAAACAAAACGCGTGACGAGGGAAACCATCCGCAATTGTATTTCAGCGGGTTTGTTCCCCTCCTCCTCCTCCTCCACTTCTGTCCTTCTCCTCCCTCTTCTCTTTCTCCTCTTCTTCTCTTCTTTCTCCATCCTCTTTCATCTCTTCTTCCCTTACCCTTACCCTCACATTCCTATCCCCTCAAGCTTTTTAAGCTTATCTTTTATCTCACATTCCTCATCAGGAACCTTCTCCGCATTCCTCGGGTAGTTTGATCTATCAACTTCCCCTCCACCCCCTTCCATCTCTTTACGAGAAAGACTTCTCTTCTCCCTAAGAGTCTTTTCTTGTCTCGCCTTTCGAGTTGTTTTTAACAGTTCGAAAGGGATTCGAGAAAGGACGCCGACAGGACAGCCAATCTGGACTTTGACGCCCGCGTCCCCATCCCCTTCAGTGTCTTCCCGTCGTCGTACCGGAGTGACGCTGTTCCTGAAGCTACTCTCGCGGCCACAGCCAGAGTAGAGGAAGAAGTCAATCTCGATCGCACTTCGCACGTCGAACGGGAAGATACTCGAACCTCTGCTCCTCTTCCCGACCCGCGTGTCTACGGAAAGGAAGAAATCGACCTTCACTTCGTTGAGCGCGATCAGTTTGCTTCGGTGCCCGAGCCTCATCGTCACGAACATCACCACCACCACAAGCACTCCTCGCGCCCCAACGACGTCAGTGTCCACTTTGACGAGCGAGTCACTACTACCACTAGTACTGCTCCTCCGCCCCGGTACCCCGAGGTTGATCTAACTCGCGAACGGTATGTTGAAATCCATTGAAACGTTTTCTGTTTTTCTTTCTGGTTATAAAGATTTGTCCGGTGTCTACCTAGACTGTAGTCTAGCACCGACAGCAAACCAAGTGGAGAAACAGAGAGAGGCCAAAAGAAGCGGTGTCACCATCATCGAATCTCTCTTGGCCTAATGCGCTCTAGTTCGCCTCCTCCACTTCTTGGTGGTCGGTCCTTTTGATTTATTTTTATTTTTTTTCTTATTTTATTTATTTTGTTTTCTTTTCTGTTTTGTGATTTCTTACGTGGCACCAAAACAAACAAATCACCCAATGGTCCCTTGGCCCTAAAGGGAAGCTGACTGGGTCTTCCCGTGCTTTCCCACTCTTTCCCATTCCCCATTCTCTCCTCTCTTTCTCCTCTTTTCTCCTCCACCACCCGCCCTCTTATACTTTCCCACCCACACACACCTTACACTTTGCCTGACTATTACCTCTCCCCCCTTCCCTCCCCCCTTATACCTACATACCTTTCTTTTCTCTTGTCCCACCCAATCATCTCTTATCCGCTTCCCCTCCCTTGTCAATCCCAATCTGACATCTCATCCTTTCTTTCCCTTTACAGCTATCGTGAACCGTCGGTCCGTTTCCAAGACCGTCAACCCACGTACGATCAAGCTCTTCAGACTCAGCTCGATATCACTGAGCGTGAGTACCGTCGTCGGGTCAACAACCCTACCTACGACGTCAACCCCGCCTACAACCGGTCTACCCAGGCTCCTGCCGTAGACTCCTACGCCCCAGGCCCCCGCCAGCAGACCAGGGACGTATCGTACGACCGCACTGTCCAATCGGAGATCGACGTCTCTTACGACCGTGCGTACCAGTCCAAGCCCGTCGACAGCTACCAACGGGACCCCTACAGCCGCCGTCAACAGAGTGTTGAGCCGGTTCCCCAAGCTCCTGCTTCTTCAGCCAACGTTAAGGTCTACAAGCCCAAGACTGTTGTGGATTCCCCTCCTTCTCGCAAGATGGGCTACTACGACGACGACGGTAACTATCACTCCTTCCGTCGTGGTGTGGAGCGCGTTGCCGACCGCATCATGCACCCCACCTCCTCCCACCACCACCACCATGGTCACAAGGACCACGAGGAACTAGTCGTCGCTGACGAACGCGGGCCAGTTCGATTCCGTGAAGGCGTCCGCGAGGATGTCCGCATCGTGGAGCCCCGTGCCGGCAACTCCTCCGCCACCGCCGAGACCGTGCCGATCCCCGTCCACTTCATCCGCATCGGCGACATCCTGATCCTCCAGGGTCGTCCCTGCCAGGTGATCCGCATCTCCGTCTCCCCTCAGACCGGCCAGCACCGCTACCTGGGTGTCGACCTCTTCACCCGGGAGCTCCAGGAGGAGTCCAGCTTCGTCTCCAACCCCTCCCCCTCGGTGGTCGTCCAGACCATGCTTGGTCCCGTCTACAAGACCTACCGGATCCTGGACCTCCGCGATGACGGCCGCCTGGTCGCCATGACCGAGACCGGTGATGTCAAGCAGGGCCTGCCCGTCGTTCCCCAGGGTCACCTCTTCCGTCGCATCCGTGAGGCGTTCGAGGATGGCCGTGGCAGCGTCCGTGCCCTTGTCATCAACGACGGTGGCCGCGAGTTGGTCGTTGACTACAAGGTGGTCCACGCTTCCCGCTTGTAAGCCTTTACTCGGTTGGGAATGGTGCCCGTGGGCGGGAACCGTGGTCACTCCCGCAAAGCATCAACCACGGACCGCCCATGGGTCTTTGACTTTTCTTTTGTGTTTTTCTTTTTCACTCGCAGCGCACGATCATTGATGACCTGAGAAATTAAATCTTGTATCTGATGGATTCACGTATGATGGAATGGCCTTTTGACAAAAACTGTTTACTTGAATGTATCATGGCCTTCTTGTATCTAGCAATAATGGATGTAGATCATGATCTAGACTGGCTTCAAGTAGACTGACCTTGCCCTTTGTGAATATGAATCGGGAAAACCTTGACCACGTTTCCAGGGGCTGGAACCTCTGTGCCTGATAATACTTAGTAGAGTATGATAGATAGCTCGAGCTTCAACACTCATCAAACACACCAAGGAAATAGGAATAAGAAGAGAAGTCTTCATCGTCAGATGTGGTTGGCATTTGCAACCATGTTTTTTTCTTTTTTTTTTCCCCCTTCTTTCTTTCTCTTTTTTTTTTTTGGGATGGTCCGGCCCTTCCGTCACCAGTATGGAAGCTTTTAGAGGATATGTTAGTTCAGTTGGATTGGAGACTGCGTGGTGTGTGGTGAGTGTGGTGTTGGCTTCGTTTCCGGACTATTTGCTTAGGTATTTGGCTGGATGCCCGGGGGTAGAATAGAGATTCGATGTGTTCCACCCAAGGGGAATGAAATATCCAGATCTTCAAACCCGGGCAGGGGGGGGGTCTTTACTGTCTGCGGAGGATCCACGCATGGCTTCGCTTGTTGTTCCTATGTACAGTACAGAGTACAGTACAGTACTTCCTCCCGCGCCTGGTTGGGCATACACCTACCTGTACTCGGGGGTATGCTTGGGATCTACTTCGTATCGCAATCAAGAGAGAGATCAGGATACACAGATGATTTCCAGTTTGGGGAATTGATAGCCGAAAAGGGAAGGTGGGTGAAGGACTGAGCCCCCTGAGGCGCCAGGCTACCTACCCCCGCAGGCACGAGGTATACCTACTATAGTAACCTCCCTGGCCCAAAGTTACTGTCTGTGTGTACAGTCCACCTTCCCATCTCGCCCCTGAATCCAACTACGCACAAGTCCCCAGTTCAACGGTCAACGGTCAACGGTCAACGGTCACCGACAAACCCATTACTAAATTCAGCTTACACACACAAATCCTGGATTTTTTCCAGTCCATCGGCCGGACAGCGCCATCACGACCACTCGAAGCGAAAACGAAGGGTATCAACCAATTTTCAAACCCTAGTTGGAAAAGAAACAATAATCCCCTATGTCCGTCCATCCATCCATCCATCCATCCATCCACCACCCGTCCCGAGCGCCAGATATCCTTGTACCCTTAGCCATAGCCATAGCCATAGGTAGAAGACACCAACAAAAAGAAAATCCGTGTATCTCATCAAAGTGCCCCGGTGGTGAAAGCTCCTCCACCACACACACACACACACACACACACACACATCCCACTGAATCAGGTGACCTCCACCCACTTTCATCTCTGTGGAAAGTAAAGCTGCCTAAACTTTCCGACAAGAATTCGTTTGATAAGTATCATTGGCCTGCATTATGATTATAGGTAGTGGTTTCCGGATGCAGAGTAAGGTTCCGCGGATATTATAACAAAAGTACATCGAAATGGATCAAAGACCGAAGTAAATAAGTGCAAAGGAGGGAAGAAGAATGGCAAAAGATTGGTGCAATATATATAGTAGAAGTGAAAAAGTGAATGATAAGATGTGGGGTCGGTCAATCACGCAAACCGAAGGCCTTGCGGAGTCGGGGAAAGCGTTTTTTGCGTCCAGAAGATGCAATGACGACGTCGGCGGCGGGACGAGTATCGTTCTTCGTCGCCGATGCTGCTGGGATGGAAGGATCCTGATTCTCTTTGGAGGCGGGTCCGCCGGCAGGAGCGGGGATCGGGCTATTGCCGGCATGCTCGTCAACGGTCGCGAGGCGCTCGTCGACACCGTTGATGGTAGCTGCAGGTGCGGTTCCCGATTCCTTACGCTCGGTGCGTAACGGCCAACCGTCACTGCGCGAGGACCGTTGTGACGCACGTCGCACAAGCTTGGACGAGGTTGGCGGCGGCGGGTTGGTCGCCGTGATAGTGGTGACGACGTTGGTTTGAGCTCCAGGCAGTGGGGGATCTTGCTCGCCCTCGGCTCGGGAACGCTCTGAAAGACCGCCATTTCGAGTAGTACCGTTGGTGAGGGACCTGCGATTGACTGGCGATTTGGACTTGCGCATGCTGAACCGATGGAACAGTCCCGCCTTGCGCCCTCGGTTGGGCTGGAGAAACTCGTCCATCTCCTCATCCGTCATGCCACGACTCCGAGCCACTGCTGCCAAGGCAGGGTCCCGGGTTGGGCCTGACTTGCGGGGAGATGGCACAGCAGCTCGCGGTCGAGACGCAGCCGCCTGCCGCTCCTCGTCGGAGCTGTCTTCTAGCTCCGTTGAATCGCCATCGTGAGCGCCCTGTCGCCGAGGTATCCCTCGAACAGGGGGTAGCGGAGCTGGTGCTCGCTCATCCTCGTCGTCACTCGAGTCGTCATACCGATATCGTGATCTCCAATTGTCGAAGCCCTCGTCGTCGTCCGAATCAGGGAAGCGTGAAGTAAACCGACTACCAGGTACCTTGGATACCTTATTCTTCGGCGACTTATTGGAGAAGAATGAGCCCTTTTCGCGCTTGGTTCCATTCATTCGAAGCGTGGTTCGCATATTACCACCCGATTGCGGCGAACGCGGACGTGAGTCGGCGGGCGGGGACATTGTCCGGGATGGGGCCTGTCGGACTGGAGGGGCGCCCCGCATCGTCAGACGCATGGTGTGGTTTGACTCTGCCCGAGATGGACGACTGGCTCGCTTGAAGCTGCTCGAAGAATCGCTGTCACTGGATAATGTTCTCCGCGGAGTTGGTGCCTTGCCGTTCGCTGCTGACGCACGATTCTTACCGCCGACTCCATTCTGCATGGCAGCAGGACTCCATGACATTGGCCTCGCCCGGTCTTGAGTAGCAGTTGGCTGCATTGCAGTCGCCTGCGGGAAGTCAGAGGTCTTCGTTGCTGTGTTGTCTGCACGATTGCCTAGGTTGGGTTGTTCAACAGACTTGACATGGTGAGAAGCCGACCGTGCGAGGCCGACTTGGACTGAACCATTTTTACTTTCTGCCTGCGACGGCGCTGCGAAAGGAGGATAAGGAGACGAGAAAGGCATGGCTTGATGCACCGACTCGGGGGATTCTGGGACGGGACTGAGGGCTGTATCCTGCACTGGAGAGCTCGCACGGGCAATCTGACAGGTCTGTGGATACTCCGAATCCGACCACTCATCCGTATGATGTTGATCCTTATCAGAGAGACCAAGTCCTGCTGCTGAGCCTTGGAACGAGGGAAGCGACGGCCGGCCATCGACGACAGCATCAATGGAGCCAAAGCCATGGCCATTGACGCCCTCCTCCGCATCACTGTAAATGCTCTCTCCGGACTCGTCGTCAGTCTCTCGCTCTGCGGCTGAATCGACCATGACATCGGTGTCGTCCCATGTAATTGACTTTCTCTTAGACTTTGCCTGTGTGGGATCCGACTCTAAGGAGGAACGTGGAAAGCCCCCTGGGACTTCGTACCATTCCAAGCTCGGGCGCTCTTTTTCAAGTTCGGGCGAAGCTGGTTGAACAGTAATATCAGGAACTGCCAAAGTCTCTCTGGGAGTTTGTGGTTGTGTTGCCTCAGCTAGGGCGTTGACCTCCGCCGGGTGGCTGATTGCCGTGCCCGGCTGTTCTCCCTGATCACCCCTGTGACTCGATTCTGACGGACTTTCTAGCTCCAACACTGTTGGAAGGGGACTAGCAGGACGAATAAGTGTTGTGCTCTCTTGCGGCACCTCACTCCGAGCATTGACTAGGACACCTCCCACAGCATGGTCATTCGAGAACGAAAACCTCGACGTATCGATTGGAGAGTCGGACGAGGTCGTGGATTCATTGTCGCTAATCTCGCGAGGCTGCGGCTCCGGCTGGCCGCCCGTCCTGTTACCTCGAATGCTGCCAAATGACGGCAGTGCAAGCCGAGGTTTCAACATATGCTCAAATTCATCAGGCGTCCCGCTTCGGAGATTTTGTTTCCGCTTAGCAAACCACCCACCCTTACTCTTGGGCTTTGATTGCGGCGACTCGGGCAGAACTTCGTCGGGAGATGTCGGCGGGCTCGCTGCCGTGCCCACAATTTCCGCTTCATCATCGAAGCTGACTTTGGCATGCCTCTTTCGAGCCCCTTGCTTTGAACCATCATCGGACGCGACAGAAGTACCATCGGATAGTTCACTGAGCGCAGGGCCTGGTCGCAGCACTGTCTCTGGGTGGGGATCGGAAGCAAGGCCGTCTTTCCGGGTATGTTTTAGTGCGGATTTGGCCGGCGACACGGACCTTGGTGGGGGTTGGTGAAGGTGATCGCTCGGAAGGTTCGCCACCAATAGGTGTCGTGAGAAGCGAGCGGAGCGCCCGGGGCTGCTGGATTGACGCATATGTGACGGCTGCGGTTCGACACTGGCGTCGACGGAAGGCTGCGAGCTCGGCGGGCTTATCGGGGGGCTGAGTAATTGATCCTTAGTCTGGTCCGGCGTAGATTGCGGTTTGATGGTCTGTGGGCTCTCTGGTGTCACAGTACCCCCACGAGGGAGCTCTGCTCGCTGGGCGGGGGCAGAGGTTTCTGCCTGTTCCTCCCCTTGGGCATCTTCCGGCACTGTTGACGGGCGTTTCACCAAGGCAGGGCGTGTAGGATGTCGGGCTTCGGGTGCCAGGAGCTGCTGAGTCGGTGCTGGGTCCGGAATACTTCGATCTTGAGATGAAGTCCTCCGCGGAGACGCAGCAACTGGGCTCGCTTCTTGGCTTCGGGGTACAATGGCAGCCTGTGCAGCAGCCACCGCAGTCCCTGCAGACGATGGACGCTGTCCAGGGCTACCGGGGGAGACACCCCTAGTTTTGGCGCCGCGCGTTGCTCGGGGGCTATTGCTCGTAACCTTAGGAGACTCAGGAGCGGAAAGCTGACCGGCCAGAGAGGTAGTCGTCGATGCATCCATTTCCATCAAAGCCGTCGGCGATGTCGGCCGTGAGCCCATCGGATATGAGAAGTTGATCGAGTTTCGACTCGCGGGTCGTCGCAGCTCCGGGGACGGCGTCGATGCGGGCGCTTGTGCGGGCGCTCGTGTCGGCGGCTTGGGGGCAGCAGTTTGATCCCCGGTTGTTCCCTGGTCGGCCAGCGATTTTCCGCGCGGACTTTGTCGCAGTGATGGGCCCATGCTCACCGATCGACGTGCTTGGTCCTTTCGCCCGGTATATTCGCGGGGAATAGACGGGAGCGGCGGTGCGGGGTCGACATGCTCAGCGCTTGATGCGGGTCGCCGCGGGGATTGATCACGAAAAGTGCGATGCGTCATGGAGGCGGAACTACTGGAGCGACGGACCCCATTCCCGCTGATGGGTCGCAGACTCGGCGTGCCACTTAGTTGCGAGGAGACGGAAGTCCGCCGCTGCATCATCCGCTTGGTCTGCACATTTTCGACGGGGGTTGGGGTGGGGGTGAGGCTGCGCAGGGCGGCGGCCGCGGCGGCGGAGGAGAGACTGCTGGACGAGGGTTGGGATTTGAGAAAAGCATGGCTGGCAGCGGATTGCGCGGATTGAGAGGAGGAGGCCGAGAGAGGATGCTAGATGAATGAGCGGGCGATTAGCTTGTTGGAAGATCCGAATGCCATTCCCACGGAACGAGGGGTTACCTGATGTTGAGAGGAGCTCCTCTTTCTGCGGAACATGGCTCAGGCGGTCGTTGCCCAAGACGAGCGCAATTGAGTTTCCAAGCGACTGAGCCCGTGAACTCAACCTACAGCATATATTGATGGGTTGAATGGGCAATTTGATGTAGTGTATGAATGTGTTTTATTCAAGGGGATAGCGACGGAGGTCGACGGAGGGAGGGAAAACAAACGGAAAGAGAGTCGCAGCAGCAACAGGAAAAGTGAGTGAGTGCAGATGCAGGATATCGGAAAGGGGGGAGGGAAAGAAAGCAAGGAGAATGCAGGGACTGCACGACGGGGATGAAGCGAAGATGAGGATGGCACACAGCGCACAGCACGGGATAGCACAAGATGGCAATAGACAAGACGAAAAAGAAGGACGGGGGAGCGAGAGAGGCAGCAAAGGAAAGAAAGACGTTTGGTTTGGGGATTATCGGCAGCAGGAGAGAAAAAAGGGCCAGAACCTTAGTTGGGCTGCAGAAATTGGTTGCGTCATTGAAATCGGGTCGAGGATCGAATGGACCGAACGGATTGAGCCCGAGTCAGTCAGTAAGTTAGTCAAGAATTAAAACTGGAAGAACTTATGGTTCGTTCCATTGCGCTTCCAGTGTTAATTCCATTGAATTCCCATGGTCGGGGAACTTTGGGAGGAACGGGGGAGATTCATCATTGGTCTGTCTCGATCAGGAAAAGCTCCGGTCCGCCGCAAGAACGTGATCTTCTACGCTAAGCTTTATTAGGCAGGCACTTTTGGAGCCCGCGGCCCAGTCAATCAATCAATTGGAAGTTGGGTTTCCTCATTTCCAGGTCAGACCCATCGTCATCATCATCATCACCATCATTCATCACCGTCCTCATCCTCATCCTCATCCTCTTCCTCTTCCTCCCCATCCACACCCACATCCACAATACAATCCCCATCATCATCGTCATAGCGCAAGTCTCAAATTTTTATCCGATCAGCTCCATCTACCGATCGCCAGATCGTGCCACTGACCGGATCTCTGCATAATTCAAGCACAAATATTTACTCACAATTCTACCCCACACCAGTACCTAAGCCTCCCGTACTCCGTATACTTTTTCAAACTCCACAGATCCCTCCCAAACTATGACAACATCGGTATCACCACCATTCCTCCCTCCCCTTCCACTCCCCTCCGGCATAACCTCCCGCTTCATAACCACACCCTCCCTGACAACCCACATCCTCGAAGCTGGCCACCCACCACACAATAACCACCATGACCATCCCCTCATAGTCCTTCTCCACGGTTTTCCCGAAATCGCCTTCTCCTGGCGGAAAGTCATCCCCGATCTTGCCGCGGCCGGCTACCACGTCGTGGCCCCCGACCAGCGGGGCTTCGGCCGCACGAGCGGTTGGGACACCCGCCCCTACGCCGAGGCGGACCTGCACACGTTCACCGTCTCCGCCCTCGTCCGCGACGTCGTCCTCCTCGTATATGCACTGGGGTACACCTCCGTCCACTGCGTGGTCGGGCACGATTGCGGCGCCGTGACCGCCGCCATGTGCGCCGTGGCCCGCCCGGATCTCTTCCGCAGCGTTGTCCTTCTCAGTCACCCCTTCAATGGCATGCCGGCGCCGGCGAGTGTTGTTGCTACGTCTGTGGATGGCCAGCAGCAGCAGCAGCAGCAGCAGCAGCAGCCAGCTGGCTCTTCTGCTGTCCCCCGAACCTCGACAGGCAACGATCCCAACTCCATCGCAGGAGACGAGGACGTGCACTCTGCCCTGCGGGATCTGGGCCGCAAGCACTATAAATGGTATTACTCGACTCCGTCGGCCAGCGCCGATATGCTCCACCCTCCCGGAGCGGAAGGGCTTCATGGCTTCCTGCGGGGGTATTTCCACCTCAAGAGTGGTCGCTGGACAGGGAATAAGCCACGCACGTTGGCCGGCTGGACCGCTGACGAGCTCGCTAAGATGCCGTACTACTATGTCATGCCAGCGGACGCGACGATGCCGCAGGCGGTAGAGCTACACATGCGCGAGGAGTCGGAGGATGGGCTGCGGGCCTCTCGGGAGTGGCTGTCCGATGAGGATCTCGCGGTGTACGTCAGGGAGTACCAGCGGACGGGGTTCCAGGGGGGTCTAAACTGGTACCGGGTGCAGACAGCCAAAGGGAAGCAGTGCACCTGGGACTTGGAGGTGTTCATGGGGAGAAAGATCGACATTCCCTGCACGTTTGTGTCGGGCAAGCTCGACTGGGGAATCTACCAGCAGCCGGGCGCCTTGGAAAAGATGGAAAATGGAGAAGTGTGCAGTGACTTCCGCGAGATGCGGTTAATTGACGGGGTGGGACATTGGGCGCCTCAGGAGAGTCCAGAGGAGGTAGTCCAGGCAATTTTGAGCCTAGTCGGTAGTCTTTAAGTACTCGATAGGGTATCGTAGAGTAGAACTACCTGACATGATGCGGACCATTCGCCTTCGGCAGCCGGCCTAAGGCGGACCACATGCATCCTTATCTGCCTTGGCAAATGCACACTCGGCCAGTCGGACAAGCTCGGTGGTAAAATTACCCAAAAAGTGCGCGTGAAAGATTACGCCGAGGGTGGGTGTTCGAATTGGGACTTTCTTCATCAGTTTGGGAACGCCCCGTAGGGTTTTCATGAGGCCGGATCCTAGGGGGTCCTTGAGGACAGCGCGAAACAGCGCGAGGACTGCAGTGACTGCGTAGAATATAACCACCCTATCGGAAAAAAAAAATCAAAAAATCAACGGCCATTTTCGCGTTGTGTAGAGACAGACAAAAGCACTCACCAGAAACATTCTCCCGCCAGGACAGGCAATGCGACCTCGAGGAACGAAAGTGTCGACTGATTGGCGTTCGTGACCAGCATGGCACTAGAGACTCTATCCCTTGCGGGCCAGCCACGGCACCTATCAATGGCTTGATGAATGAGTGCGACGCAGTGATAGTATGTAAGCCGCAACATGATTGCCTGTGTGTTCAGGCCGCGACTGACCGGCGTTTCGTCGTGGAAGGTCATTGTGGGCCGGATATCCGGATGTAAGCTCTGCCTCCATTGTTCCAGCTCTTGGTCCAGACTCCGGATGCTGGATAGTATCTCAGAAGCCGATTTCTTCGCAGCATTTGCGGAATAGAGAGCCTGGTAGACGTTCGACTTGATCATCGAAAGTCGAAGGTCGAAAGGGAAGAGGGGGATGGTGTCATCGGTACTCGACCTTGTCTCTCGTTGCATGTTGGACTCTTGCAGCTGCGCGTAGTTCGCAGGGAGAGTGAGGTCACAGTGAGTGTCATTGATACATGGAGGCTGCCCGATTCTCAAGCAAATGTCTTTGTCAAATGAGAAGCATAGCCAGAAAAGATCGCGCAGATGGTGCTCAGCTACACTTTTATGGTAAGCGCTGTCTGGCGAGGACTGTGTGTGAGCACGGAGGCTGAATAGAAGACGACTGGCTATTGACACGGACAGCGCAGCAGCCTGCAAATCACCCAGGAAGTACTGATGCTGGATCTAAGTGGCAGGTGAGCTGAGACCCACAGAAGGTACAAAGATCTCGGAAGGAGGCTTTTGACTTACAAGCATGATAACGGACTGCAGACCGCTGAGAGTCATCTCTCGAACAACACGAGCCATAAATCCCTGCGCAGCCCGGGCATAAGTCTCGCAATCATGGGCTTCCACCAGATTGCCATTGAGCCCGAAGAGGTAAATCACCGAGAGAAACGCATACACGCATGATTTGGCACTGTCGGAGCCAGAAGCATCGGTTGGTCCGTAGGCGAGATCCAGGGTCTCCGTGAAGAGAGCCTTGCTGATCACCGGAAAGACGCGACTCTGGTAGGATGAGCAGTATACTCCAACATACTTTTTAACGATAGGCCGGGAAGGAAGTTCCGGCGACGAAGAATGGGACCTGGCGCCCGAAAAGGGATTTGACCATGGAAGCTCAATCGCATAAAGTTTCGCGTGGTCGACCATCTCACCGGTGCAGGTTTCGATCCATTGACGTTCTTCCTCCGGTGTGATGTAGGCTCCATCGTTGAACGCCATGGTCAAAGTGGCCCTTGCTGCAGTACCTGAGGAATCACTTACTCTGTGACTTGGTGCTCAATATTGCTCGGATAGAACTGACTGTTACGAGCAGGCATCGTCTTCGATTGTGCTGCGTCCTCTAATACGGCATCGCAAGCAGTACTTCTGGAGAGATGGTTAGGCATTTGGAAAAGCAAATATGGAGCTGATGATGAAGATTCAGGCGCAACCTCGACCCACTGTTTAAGCCTTGTATATGTGCAGGCAAGGTTATGGTGAAGGCATCAATTGCACTGCGGGGATTCTGCATCGCATTGTATCTAAGAAAGTATCAGAATAGCACAGTAGTTCTTGCGATAGCGTGGTGGCAGCTGCTGCTCGAGAATCAGTGGCGGACCTTTTTCTTGAAGCATGAGTCGCAAGCTGCGCGTCGGGGCGCCTTTTGACACTTTGGACGCCTTCGAGACTTTGGTCACTTTGGTTTGCGATGCCGTCGATTTGAATCGCACACTGGCCCGAGTTGTTCTAGCCATTCTGGAGGCAATGACGCAATATACTGGCTTGACACTGAAAGTGTACTGAGTCGAGGTACGCGATGTTGATCTGAGCTCCCTGCCGAAGCCGAAATTTCGGGTCGCGCTCTACTGTCATTCCTCATAGCCGTCCTTGCATTCAATGCATCTACCCGGGACGGCAGTCCTACATCGTATTCTAACTTCAAAGAATGGTTGAGACTAATTCTCCATCATCCTAAAGCGACTTATAGAACCATTGTCTTGATGATTTATAGGCTACATAACTTATTCACGCTGAGCACGCTGACTAAGCAAACAGTATCAACCATCGACCCGGTATATCGGTATGATGTGTCTGATGCTCTGTCGAATGATTCAAAGCAGAAGATCATGGCAGAGCTTCTCACCGCTCGACTAAGGGGAATCTCAAACATCGAACTAGCCGATGGTTGGCTCAGAGGGACCCCCAATCCTGTCGGGGGCCAGTTATCTATCTAGATTGCGGTGCGAATAATCGCAAGCCCGAGTAGAACAGCCTAGCAGATAACATACAGCATCTTATTCTCAGTAAAAATACACAGGGCGTCCACAGACCCCGTCATCAACTTAGCAACTAAGCCTTTGGTAGTCATCTCATCCAACACAGCGAATCAAACACCAAACCTGAACTCCCGGACCTTCTTCTGATAGTAGAACGACGCCAGCAGACCGGTGGCACCGAGGACCAGAGGCATGGGAGCCCGGGCCTTGGTCTTGATGATCCGCGGGATGGCCGAGCCGAGCAGGAGGATGCTGTTTCCCAGCGCAAGCTCCGTGCCGTAGTCCTTGTTTTCCTTGATAAGGTAGCCTGGGACGAGTCAGTCACAGGCTTCGGATAGAAGGCCCAAGACTTGCAGCGCAAGAGCAGCGCAAGAGCAGCGCAAGAGCAGCGCAAGCGTCCTGCAGAGAACATACCAGCGAATCCGTAGGAAAGACCCAAACCCACACCTGCGATCAAGGAGGGCTTAGAACCCGTTCGCATGAACCCGGCGATGCCGCCGGCGGGCACTAGGTGGCTGTTAGTGGTCATTGGCTTTTCACACCACGCATATTGGGAGGAACTTACAGAGAGCCGCGAGAGTGAAAGAAGGGTGTTCAGCCATGATGAAAGATGGGTTGACAAGGAACAAAGTTCACCAACTCGGTTTGTTGTCAATGGCAGGTCATGCAATCCCGAGTGGTATTTTAAGCTGTCCGAGGGGGCCGTGGGCTAGGCTGGATGCAGTTAGTTTCGGGAGGTGCCCAAGAGCGAACACCGATTATTCAGCGGAGGCTTGCAGCGTGAAGCCGGTCTGAATGAAGGGTATTGAGAGAGAGAGAATTGTAGATTCCACAATGCTTTTTAAATTAGTTCTCAATGGAGTCAGCCTTAGATGCATTGTGCTTGCTATCACGATTCCAGACAATCGCATAGGATCGTCATGCGGAGAACACAACAGTACTATACAACAAGAGCGCAGAAACACCCACGCAGAGTGGAGGGTAGATAGATATCAATTGTAAATGTGAGACATGAACTGCTTTACAGATCGCCATTTGGACTCATGAATGACAAGTGATTGAGACATTCCAAGCCATTGTGCTGCATATATCGATACACTCAATCTCAAGCCCACTGCAAGCTTAAGCCCGAAGTTCCAGGTTAAGTTCCAGGCTGTACAGAACCCCACTCACCTAATCCGATCCCCCCTCCCCACTCCCACTCCAAGCCCAACCACCACCGCCCCGCCCCGCATCTCCAATTTTTTTTTTGTACTGCAGTTCGCAACTCGCAGCATCCAGCACCAGCATCCCCTCACCACCAATCACTCCCCCCTTCCCCCCAATTCCCCATCCTCCACCCTCACCACCAACAATCAAAATGCCACACACCTCCCGCAAAAAGAAACCCAGCAGCACCACCGCCACAAAACGAACAACAATCACCGACGCGACCGGCTGGACGCACGTCACGACGACCGGCAACGCCCACCGCGCCCATCGCCAACAACCCCGCCCGCAAAACAACGCACAACAACCGCAGGAAGAACTTCAACCCGCCGAAGCCCCCAAATCCCTGACCCTCGCCTCCCTCCTCACGCAATACCGCGCCCACCGCACGAAATGGGCCGCCTCCACCACCGCGACGACGCTGACCGCGACGGTGCGGCGGGAGTTTTACCTCGGAGAACAAGAACGAGAACCATCAGCCCAACAGGAACCAGCCCAACAAAACCAAGAACAAGAACCACCAGCGCAACCAGAACCAGAGCCACCAGCGCGAACAGAGCAAAGACCACAACCCGAAGACCAAGATCCTAAACCCGAACAAGCGCCGCCATCCTTCACCACCACCCCCACCCCCACCCGCAAACCCGAATCGCAAACCCGCATCACCAACATAATCTGCATCGGCCTCGGCAGTCCCAGCGGCTTCCTGCGCGGCGGCTGGGTCGACCGGCGCAGCGTCTCCCTCTACCAGCTCAATGCGTTGATGAGTGTGGTGGAGTGTTTTAGTGGTACGCCTACGCCTACGCCTATAACAACCCAACCCTTGCCCCCAAGGAAACCCCCCTTCCCCCCTCCTTCCCCGCTCTAGCGATCAATCAGCCAGTAACCGCCCAAGACTAACACCATGAAACCAAAACCGAAAACAGCAGACCACCCAACCACACCCCTACAAATCTACGCCCAAGACCCCGTCTTCAACGCCCTCGATCGCCAACTCCTCACTTCCCTCGGGATCACCGTCGTGGAGCATCCGGCCGGGTTCGAGCGGGTCAACCCCAATTCGCTGCTGTTCTGTCCGGGGGCCGAGAAGGCGCATCTCGAGGTGCTGCTGGCGCGGAACCCGGTGGGCGTGGTCGGCGGGCCCTTGGAGGATACGGGCTCCGCCGGGATCGAGCGGTTCGTGGCGCGGACGGGGTCGGTGCGGTTGCCGCGGTTTGAGGAGTTAAAGGAGGCGTTTTGGGAGATGAGGGTTTACTATACCCGGCAGGTCGAGGAGGAGGAACCGTGAGGACTGGTGGGCGAGAAGGATTAAGTTGGAATACCAAACACAAGCATACATCTGGAGGACACGACACGACACAACCAGACAATGTGCCAGTCATCCATAGAGTGCAGCACGCGGACATGCAAGGCTCCAGCAACGCAAGTATAGATGATATTTGCAAGTAATTGTCGGTGGCTGAAGACCATCACTATCAACAAACTATATACATACAGCATGGCACGGGAGGTAACATGAACAGCCCTCCCAACAGTCAAGGACAACACAGCCACCCTCACATCCGTGCAAAGAGATAAACAGGGAGCGCAAAACACCGCAAAGAGATTGAAAACAAGCCATTAATCCGTGCATCGTTAAAACATGGTGTATGTCGGAGATTCGTGTGTACATCGAAAGACCCATGACACTAATAGTCGGGACTTGGATAGAGAGTAATGGGTGGAAAGCGCGACACCTCATGTAGCGGTCTTGCCGCCGCAATCGGGGATTTTCAGGCCTGGTTTCAGCTTGCGCGCCGCATCCATCAGTCCCCACTTGTCCTCCCATTCTTCGCCTTCAACGTTGTACTGAACCTTCCAAGGCTCATCAAAGGCCTCGAACCTGTAACTGATTAGGATTATAGTCAAATCAGAAGCAAGAGACTGACGTACCAGAAATACTCAGTCCCATTCTCCAAAGCCTGGCACACCCAATCCGACATGAATTGGTTCATTTCGTCAACACCTGCCACAGCTCCCTGGGTGTCATTTTGGCAATTGTCGCCATCGCCACAATCATTCCCCCCACCGCTGGGCCAGCCCACTTCCGAGATGATCTGCTGCTTGGTGGTGCCTGCAGTCAGCGGAGCATCGTGGTTTTGCCAGAAAGTCCAGGTCCAGCTGGCTGCCTCGGTGGCTTTCACACCGCCAAAGAACGGATGGATGTTGGACATGACGAAGTCTGCTGCGTCAACCAGCTCCTGATTCCAGTTATCACCCAGGTCTGATGTCCCCACGGGGAGGTCGATGCTGTTTTGCTTGAAGTGGTTTTTGACATCAGTCATGTAGCTGATCAGGGTTGTCTGGGCAGTTGCAATGTCTGGGCCTGCGCGATATAGAGCTTCGTTACCGATGATAGCTCCCTTGAAGATCGAGGTATCATTTGCGTCATCGATGATGTTGTACAGCTGTTTGACTTGGCGCTCGCTTGTCGTTTGGTTGCTGTCAATCCACACGCCCAGCCAAAGCTTCATGTTAGTCAACTCGAGGCGGTCGATAGCAGTAAGCACCATCTCTGTTTGGTTGCAATCGGTACCATATAGTCGGATCGTATTGGTCAATTGCGAGAGAACTGCGAGATCGCGCGTGACATTGTTCTGGGAAGGAGGATACTTCAAGCAGAGCGGGTACTGCACTCCCCATGGCGTATAATCCACTCCCGGGAAGACCTTGTGCAGATTCGCATTATTCATCAAATCCTTGATTTCTGAAGAATCTTTATCAAGCAGTCCATCAGACGAGTCCGAAGACCCGTCGGAGGAACTACCCGACCCGTCTGCCGCAGCCGAACCATCGTGACTTCGGTTACCCAAAATGCCTCCGACAGCTCCCCCGACTATGGCAGCCACAATAATGAACGCGAGAGTGAGTCCCACAATCCATGCGCGCTTGCGACGGCTTGCTCCGGCTATTGAGCCAGCTCTCTGTCCCTTCTCGGCTGCTTCCAGCCCTTGGCCAGGAACCGGTCCATACGACGGACTGGAGTCTTTCTTCCCCCCAAACAAGCCCCTCAAACCACCTAAAAGCCCACCTGTAGCGGCTCCCCCGACGGCGGCAGCACCTGCTGTTCCGTTAAAGCTGTGATGACTCGACGGCGACACACCCTTTGGCGCCACGTTGACAAACCCATCGTCCCCGTCATCGGCAATCTCATCCGGATTGAACGTGAGCGGGTAATGTTGCGTAGAATAAACCGATTGCCGTTGGTAGGGCCCTTCACTGAATGCCCCCACCCCCTGATAAGGACTATCTTGAATACTGTGCTGAGACGGCGCCGTAGTCGGCGTCAACTGTCCCGGAGCTGCACCCGCCGCGCCCAGCGCAACATTCGACCCGTAGGAATCGCGCGGTCGCAGAGTTTCCGAGCTGGCGTTAACGGTTCCTTCTGAATGTGGCGGCGGTGCGGGGACATACGGGTTGTCGGCGCCAGTGGTGTGATAGTCTCGTTCTGCGGGGATATTGTACAATGGACCGGCTGTTTCCCTGAAAGCGTCAACACCACTCTGGCGGTCATGGGTATTAGCAACGCCAAGGGCGATACCACTGATGCCTCCGCCCACGGCCGAGGGCCCCATATTGTCAATGCCCGGCGTCGCGGTGAATTGGGTGCGTGTGTGCTCCAAGCTCCGACCTTCGGGCACGGGCTCCAAATTCCCGTCGTTGTACGCTTGACTGTGTCTCTGGTGTGATGCGATAGTACGATTCATATCCATGTCGCTGCAGTACCTGCTGTCCATAAGACGCCCCTCTTCTGGCGATGAACGCCGGCGGGAACCTGCGACCACCGCCCCGTCATCGCCCTCGCTGTAACTAGCAACCCGTTTTAGCCCGGACATGGCTGTGAAAGAAACGACTGGTCACGCCAAGGTGGCGCAGGAAGGCTTCGTAGGAAGTAGAGCCGATCAAAGAAGAAAAAAGGCCTAGATAAGATAAAGATAGATGGAGGAGATGCCAGAGAGTTATATGAAAATAGGAAAAGAAACGCAGCTTTGCACAAAGCAAGGCGGGAGGCAACGGCTTGGCGGGCTGTCCTGAAAATAGCAGCACAATCAGGCAGGGACGAAGGAAAAGCAGCCGACAGGGTTTAGGGGTGGGCAGCGATGGGAAGTCAATACTGGAGCGAGGAAGCGACTGGAACGAGAACAGCTGCTATGGGCAAGTGAGAAGAACCACGGTTACTCTTCTCAGATGACCATGGGAAAGTCCCAGGAACGACGGCGAACGAACAATGGAAGGTGACAGCAATACGATCTCATGAAACCTAAATGGGTCAGCGCGAGAAGAACCGTCTGGACGCATTCATACGTAGCGAACAATGCGGGAGATAGATGTCTCAGATGGGTTGACGTGAAGGGGGGGGAGGGAGAAGAGAGAGACAGAGAGCGGGTGGGAATTCCTCACATACCAACTCTAGATCGGAGATCATCAATCAGATGAATTACGTAGAAAGAGAGGACGGAGCTCTCTTCTCTTCTCTTTTCTTGAGAGGCAGAAAAAACAAGCGAGCTCGTATTTTTGAAGGCATTACCGCATGCATCGCTGGAGTTGTGGTGGCGGCTGGTGGACCAGGCAACGAAGACTTAGTTTAGTCGAGCCCAGAAGAAAGAGCGAAAGCAGCCAGTCAGTGAGTAGGAACTCGGAAGTAGTATTGAATCATTCCATCCTAATGATGCGGAGAAGAGAAGAACCTCAGGCCGCCCAGGGTCCACTGCTTATTTCAGGGTCTGCCACTAATCCCCTTCCGGGCGCATCCGAGCTCCGGACGCGGTCACTTGCACCCGCAGTGGTTCTCGGTTACAACCTTCAATCCATGGACTCTACAGAACAAAAGACCCTCGCCAGTCGAATCCGCATAGTTTGACCCAACATAGTTCGATCACATTATTTTGTTCATACAACGGTCACTCCTCTCCCTCATGCAGTACAAAAATATTTCCTACCCCACCCCCCTCGGAGATCACGTTGTGGCGTCGCAAGCCACCCAGCGAACAGATACTTGTTTGTCTCAGACTTACGTCGAAAAAATTGCAGTCTCTCTGCTCGCGGAGGCGCAGTGAGGCACGGAATCATGCATTGGCACCAAAACAATAAGCAAATGAAGAAGAGCGAGCCTTGTCCCTCCTTCCGCCACTATGCGCAGTGGAACGAATCGTACATACAGCATGCATATATGCGAAACCTATTTCACAAAGAGACAGCCACGCCCGCGAACCTTTCTCCTAAGCCAAACCAGGTCATAACGTCATTCTGTCATTCATGTTCAGCGCAGCGTCTGTAGAGTCATCATAAATCGTCACGCAAGAATACAACTGTAAGCCAAATAGAATATACGACACACCGAAGAAGTCTCTCCCGATCCACCACTGGATCTCACGAGACCACCATGTTTCTCCTTACCGTCATGGTCTCATTTCAGCGCGATATCTACAACTCATTTGACATCCGTGATGTTCCGCGAAAGAGATCTCGTCACATGTTTCAGAAAGAATAAAATCAGAGAGTGTGTGCAACGAAAGGCGGCATAAGTGCCGCGAGAAAAGTGTAAAGACGTCACATAAGAGAAGGGCGTGACAAGATAAAAGGAAAATCGTAACGGAGCAGTCGCGGAGCAGCGGACCGGACCTTTGCTTAAAGGTGGATTGGTTCATGTTGGAAATTTCAAGCTTCAACTTCTTCGGCACTGCGTCGGGAGGCAGACAGAATATGTGCCGTGGCGTCTCGGGCTGGTGTGACTCGTCGCTTGCGCTCGAGGAAGCGTCGCTTTCCCGCTCGCGTCTCGAAATGTTGCGGAATCGCCGAAGCTTCTTGGCCCTCCGCCAGCATTGCGGCGCGCATTTTGTTACGGTATGCATCCACTATTACCCAAAGACCATCGGAGTTAGTTATTGTCATCGATACACGAGCTTACAGTAACATTGATGTTCCTGAGATCAATGTCACTATACCAAGAAACAAATGGGGCACGTACGGGATCGCTGCAGAAACATCATCCGTCCTGCAAACACTCGGCTTTGGCTCCAGCTTATCCGATAAGCCAAGTCGTTGAGGAGAACCTCCTTCCGTCGTCGGCCTCGAGACAATCGTGGAACTGCAATCTCACCTTCACCATCAACCTGAGGGACGGGAACCATGACTCTTCCAGCGGTCGGCAATTCTTCGTCTTCGTCGTCCAGCTCGGAGTGATCCTTGATGAACCGGTCGCCAGGTACCACGGAAGTGCGAGGGCTTCGCATTTGGACGGGGAAATAGGTCCGGGGAAATACTGAGTTCATCCGCCGATAGGAGTCCGGGATCTCATCCATGTCAACTAAGTCCAAAGAAACCTTAACCCGGACGCGGGCACCCCGTTGGGTGTCGTCCACGAGGATAAACTTGCGAGGCTTACCCCCGGGAGGAGTGCCGAAGAGAGCTTCAGTGCTGGGGTTTTGCTCGTCCTCGTCCTCGTCCACTTCTTCAATGCGGCTAGCAGTCGCCACAGTTGGGGGCCGTCCTAGACCCCCTATACCACTGTCACGGAGAAGTGGTGGTATCGAAGGGCCTCGCGGTCCTCCGCCAATACTCCCCGCTGTGGGATAAGGGTGAAACCCATGAAACACTTGAGCAGCGCGGATATCTGTCGGGGATGGACCAGGCGGCGGATGATCTGATGTAGGTGGACGGTGGATACCGTTCGAAAAGTCAGATGGACCTAGTAAGGACATTATAACAATTATGAGATTAGCCTACGCAAGACGCAAACTGTCGTGGCTGAGGCAAACAAAAACAGATTCGGCGGACCTGAAACACACACAAGGCAAATCGGGTATGAAGAACGAGAAGTAAACAACATAAAAATACAGAGGGTACACGATCCACTATTGTAGTGAAGAGGGGACCAGTTGTGGTTATCCTTTTCAATAAACTTGACGCAAGTTTGCATGATACAGCATGATAGACTGGCTTCGTCTTGTGCAACAGAGCCGGGACAAGAAGTACTTCATACGTGATGTTGGTACATACCGCTGACTTCCTCATGGTTTGCACCTCCATCGGGTTGGGCATGGTGATGGTGTAGCTGCGGGGGGCCCATAGTCAAGGGTCCCAGGCCTGGGCGGGGGGCGGCTGTAGCCATGCTGGCAGCTGGGATACCCGGAACAACCGGCGTCGACGGTGCCATGTGGGGTGGCGGCTGTGCTGGGAGCCCCTGTCGTCTGTTCAGTTTAGCCATCCTTCTCACACGGCGGCTTCGAAGACGGGGATCCTGGTTGCTATTCCGCCAGCTATCCACAGCTCGCTGAATCAAGCCACGCTTCCCTCTTAACGCAGGATTCAGCTCCGCCAACGCCCAACCAACGGTATTGCATTCTGTTTCGTACACCAGACGGTTGCCTCGATAATTATCTTTGCCGCCGCATGCACGAGGATATACACAGTTCTCGGACCTGAAATCCGAGCTAAGATTATCCACACTAACAGACTCAACGTCGCATCGGATGGTATACTCCATCTTAACCCGGTCCCGAGAGTATTCAAACGCAATCCACTGAACTCCATTGCTGTCTTGTCTAACAACGAGAGGTGTCGTGGCAGGGATTGGTCCGGGTGCTGCATTAGAGCTTGCGCCGACATTGGAGCCCTGGTGGTGCACACTACTCGTCGATATGGGTGCAGCAGTCGTGGCAGGGAGCGGTGGATTTAGCATCGTCCTCTGGGGGGGAGTCGGTTGCTGTACTGTAGAGGTGGGGCTGCTGGCAATAGCACCGGTTGGGGCTTGGGTGGGATGGTGAGGCAACTGTGCGGTACTGGTCTGGTGTGGCATCATCAAGGATTGGGTCGTAAGTGGATGCTGCTGAGGCGATGCATTTGGGCCGTATTGAGAAGGCTGAACGGGGTTCATTGGCGAGTAGGGTGGGTAACCGTACATCTGAGACGCCATCTGCGGTGATTGTGTGTAGATGTTTCTACCGTGCGGCTCGTGGGATTGTGACGCTACTGATGCGGGCGAACTAGACTGAGGCGTGTGATAGATTGGAGGATATGGCCTCTGCAATTGCGCGGTGGTTGCCATGATTTCGGGGGGGCCTTAATCGTCAATAAGCCATCGCATCCAGGAATGGAAATTAGAACTGACGATGTGCACTTACCACTCGACGGGTACTGACTCGGCGCACTCGCTGTCGTATAGGAGGATTGGGGTGCGTAGTAAGGTTGTTCCTGCGATTGAGCATAGGAATGATGATGCAAAATTCCGCTCGCTAATGGGTGAGGGGTATAATTCCCCGAAGACAAGGTGGTCGGAGGCTGGTGGGGGGAACCCGGTCGCTTTGGTGGTTGTATGAGGGTCGTAGGTCGGGGATGCTGAAGATGGGGGGGCTGCGCGCCTTGATACCGAAGCTTGAATTGAGCGAGGTGTTAGCCTGAGCACTTATCATTGAGCAGGGTGCTTTTGTCCCCCAATTATATTTTCAGTGTGAGGAGATGAGAAGCATGTAGAAGCAGATGAAACGTCAGTGCCAGAGATCAAGTCCTTGCCCCGATCTGAAGCCAGTGACTGACGGAACAGTGTAAGTCCATATCCCCAAAATCAAATTAATCAGGACGAAAGATAAAGAAAAGCCCGTAAAGGGAGGCCTTGAGCTCCGTATCTCTTAGCGAAGAGCGGAGAACGGTCATCAGTCGCCGTGGAATCTACTATTCCCATAGCACCAGGCATGCGTAGGTCATTGGCTGTGCTTCCTCAGGCCCCGTAAGCACGCTGATTTCTCAGTCTGTGACGACCATTACAGCTGTCCCTTGGGCATGCTGCGGAAGGTGTGGTTCTTGATTCAGCCAGCATGACTCCGGGAAGAATCTCAAAATCGCTAGAGAGTCGGAAGGTTGAGCTTTGGGCTCTGATTCTTTGCGGTTGCACCAGGGAATCTCTCGGGATGATTTGTTTGCACCCCGAATTGCATGCCCTGAAATGCTCATGTGAAGTATTTCAAAATCATTGGCATTCAGAGTAAAGAAAGGCGGCTTGGACGGGGCTTATGCATTTGCCACATCGAGGGTTCAGCCGAAATCAACGTACAACAGAAGTCATCAGGCCGGCGGCTTGGCGAAAGGCAATGTTTGCTTGTTGTCGTAACAGGAATTGTAAGAGTCGATGATGGTCCCCCTTGTCGGGATATGGTCGGGGTCGATATCGCCAATTGTTGCCAGGTGCCTCCTGGGAGAGATCATGCGCGGGAGACTGGGTTGTCCTTGGATGGAGGCCAAGCCACGAACCCGATACGATACAATTGAAGAAAAGGCGCAGAAGAAGCAAAACAGGGAATCATGACAGAGCAAGGAAGAATATCAATTCATAGTATTAAGGCAGCGAATGAAGGAAGAGAGAGGAGGAGAAGGAAAGTAGGAGAAAGAGAGACAGAGAGAGGGAGAGGAAGAGAAGAGAGAGAAAGCACTCACGGGATCTTCTGCAGGCTCGTCTTTGAATTTAGTTGCGGGTGGATGAGCTAGGTCAGTCTGAACCATACCGGTCATGACTGACCTCAAATGGCCTCAAAAGATGTCTTCCTTGTTTTGATTCTGTTCCTCCTCGTAGGTGGACGAATGTTCTGTCTCTTTTCCTGGTGGGTTCTTTCTTTTCCTCCTTTTGTTATCTTTGATAATTTGCGTTCGTTATAATTGGCAATAATAGAAAACGTTCTAGGAAGAGAGTCAAGAAGACATGGAGGAATGTTTGTTTCTTTTTGTTTTGGAAGGGGGGATTCGAAGTCGAGTCCCGGTGGGAAGATGGAGGAAGTAGATGGGAGAGATCGAAAGAGAGAGGAGGGGGCGGCACCACAACGGTTGCGGGAAGGATATCTTGACTAGAAACAGACGAACAGGTAAAGGACCAAAGTTAAAGAGAGGCTGAAGGGCAACGGTAGTGGCTCGCTGGTCTGTGTGGCTCTGGACTGGGGGAAGGGAAGGGATGTCTGTCTCTGTGTCTGTGTGTGTATGTGTGTATGTTATGTGGGAAGGGAGGAAATCAAAGGCCTGGCTGGCTTAATGGGTTGGTTAAACGGTGCGATGCGAGTGCGACTGTAATGTGGAGGGTCCAGGGTCGTTATTTAGCTGCGCAAGAGACCCATCCTTCATCACTACAGAATATTCCCAATCAACAAACAACTATCCCAGATCAGGAATGGGATACAAGACTAAGATCTTTGGGAAAGGGGAAATTGAAAAAAATAAATAAATAAAGATGAAGGGAGAGGGGAAAGAGAGAAGAGGGGACGTTGGAAGAGAAAAAGAAAATATTATAAAAAAAATAAGAGTTACAGTGAAAATAAATTAAATTAAATCTAGAGAAAAAGAAATATTCCTGGGGGAAAACAATAATCAAAAAATAGAAAATGGGCAATCAAAAACAGCGGCGATGGAGGGCAGGACAGCGTCAGAGGGATTCGGTGGTTAGTGGTTAGTGGAGATATCAGAGTGAGCTTGTTACTAGCGGGAAGGTGGTGTAATATTGACCAGGATGTTTGCAGCACAGCAGAAGGGCCAGAGACAACCGCGACATTCCTTAAGTGTGAGATAGAGAATCGACCAGACAAGCTTTGACTGGCAAGAAAAATACCAATAAGTTCTGAATATCAACACTCTGTAAACTCCTTCAAGGGATTGAACACAGCCTGCAGCGACATGGTGGTGAAAACAATTAACGATTACAGGAGCACGGAAGGGAATTCGACGGGGAACAGAAATGCAGTGTAGTAGCTCCTCCTGCCACACTGGAAGACAAAAAAGAAAAGAAAAATGGGCAAAAAAAAAGAAACATCCTTGCAGCAGAAGATGGCTGTCGGCTTACATTTGGTCCTCGAACACCATTTCTTGGGTTGATAATTGTTGTTTGACAGGCAGTCTCGGTGAAGTGGGTAGGTAGGCGGATGGGGTGATGGGGGTTGAAAGGAGGAAAGCCATCGCCAATGCACTTGAAACTGGGTAAACAGCGCAGACACCGGGGATTTCACTTCTCTGACGAAATAATCGATTTGCAATCGGAAAAAGGTCAAACAAAGATGGAACAAAGAACCGCAGAAGCCCAGCAATGAAGAGACTGGTATGCAATGCAAAACATCGAATTTATCGCGGATCGAATGCATTCAGGATTTGCAGAGCCCCTGGGCAGATAGGTTCATGGAAAACTCAGCAAGAAAATGGAAGTAAAACCCCTGAAAGAACGGCATCACTGCGAAGGTATTCACATTGTTCATCCGTACTCTGGACGGCCGAGTGGAAAGCACGCCGCCGTATGCATGTATGCATGTACAGTCCCTATGTACAGTACATATTATGTCCACGGGCTGCCGATCAATTCTCCGCCGTCAGATCTGCCGCCTGGAGCTAGAACCCCAGGTTCAGATGCTTACTACAACTGAGTCAATACTGGGATTCAGGTGATTCAGGTCTTCTCAAAATGAGCTCGGTCTGAGAACCTGTAGCTAGGTGAGGAGGTAACTCAAGAACTGTCTATTATTATTCCCACGCTGCCGACACACATGGAGCAGGGACCAGTGGGTCTGCCTTGAGGGTCAGTATCTACCACTAACTTAGGTATACTTGTGATGATATATCGCGTTGGACTACCGTAAATAATCCATCAGTCTCGATAGAGATAAGAGTACGGAGCGGATCCTGCTTGAGGCAATGTTGCATCCTCCCTCCGGACCTTGGACTACGAGTATGCGACTGACCAGTGACGAATTTGAATCGTTCCAGAAGATGAAGTAAGCGTTGACTGAACACAGAATTTCCCATTGGCATGTTTGGGCTGCAATATCCACTCAGGTGGTCATTTTAGGTTTGCGATGGAGGCGAGAATTGGCTGGTCTGGAATGAATGATGGTGGAAGATTGGCGGCGGGAGGATTAGGCACGATACAGTAGCCGTTAGTTTAGTCTGATGGGTGGTAACTTAACAGTAAAATTCAATACCGCTGGGTCCGTACAGCATGATACCACCTCAGTGACCTCATCCTGTTAAGACTTTCAATCCATCCTTCTTCTCTACGGTCGAAAACTGGCTTGGAACTCTATGGCGCGGCATTGAAGAGGCCACAGACGATCGCAGTCCTTGACATGACTTACCCGAGCAGCCCAGGGAGGATGCAGATGACCGATACTTAAGGGCAATGGCCCTTGAGAACAGACCAGGCGGTGCCGTGCCCTGACAGCCAGCCAGCCTCCACTTGGTGTGCATGGAGCCATGGATGGTGGTGATGTTGCCTCGATGAGATCGTCTTAGAACAGTAAGTAGGGAGTACTCCGTAGTTTGGCGAGAAAGAGAAAAACACCTGCATCAGAACTTCAATTTTAGTTCACCTAAAACAGGTGGTTCTAGCCTCAGTGCTCTCCTCGCTCTTTCTGAATTTTCTTTTGTCTTTCTTCTCTTTTCTTTCTTTTTTTTTTTTTTTTTCATTCCATTTCTTTTCTCCCTCGTTTAGTCCACGGGACGTTCAGACCAGAGAGAAAAATACCGCCATACGCGACCCGACTCGATCTGGTTACACTCCGGTAAGAGAACAGCCGATCTGACTTGCTGCTGTCAGCCTTGTGCCCACTTTCCCGCAAGCGCCACACCACCACCGTCACCACCACCACCACCACAACGATTCATTCCTCCATCTCCTCCCTCCGCGGCCTCCCCACTAATCAAGATCACTCTATTCACCACATATGGGTTAGATCCCGTCAAGTCCAGACCTGGGCATAAATTGCTTGATGGATGGGTTGCAACTGTTGCAACTGAATGCCGTCATCGCTCATATCACACACATTCTCTCCCATTCTCCCTATAGCGAGCTTGGTGTGAATGAGCAGAGAGACTGCCTACCAGTGTGCTCGACGAATGATTCATTCTCCTCTTCTCACTCATGGGCAGGCGATGCATTAGTCAATCATCTACGTTCCTCGAGGTCACTACTGCTACAGATTGTGCAACCCCAGCCCATAGCCTGGAAAGCGGCTGATCAATCATTGCCATTTTGGTGGGCTTTTGATCCTGCCGCTTCCCGGCAGCTAGCTTCCTGCATCATGTCTCAGTGAACATCTACGTCCCTAATCATTAATTCGAGGGAAGGAAATCGAGCTTTCACTCACGGCAGTGATCGAGTCACTCTCAAAGCCAAAATTTGGATGGACTCATAGGATAGCACGGGTCCTTCATCTACCTCTCGATCTTCCGCCAGTGCCCCAGACGCCTTCCTGAAGGTGGAAGTTGGCCTGTCAAATATCATCAGTGGCTTTGCTCCACCATGCCTTTCGTACAATCAGACGGTGGCTTCAGCGGTAGTGGGGCTTGGCACGGGCATTGAGAAGGGAATAAAGGTTCTTTGGGGTCGGCCAGCGGGAAATAGCAGAAATTCATGAACGATACCACCGTCCCTCCCTATCTATGACCAAGCGCTTTCAACATTCCTGAATCTGGTACTCGATTCAGGGGAAAGACCCTTGACTTCCTTACCCAAGCTATCGATGCGCTTTGTTGCCATCTTGAGCCAAATTAAGCACCGTAGGAACATTCCTCGTGCATCGATTCCATGTGAGCCTGCCGGGACATATGTATGCCAGGGCTCGTCATAACCTTCTGTCTCGGATGATAAGACAACCGCTGTTCAACCTATGTTGTGTTCGTCCACCGACCAGTCACAACATATGCGGCACGCGTCCAGCAGGTAAGCATTGTTTGTACTATGCTGCGCATATGGGGCCTCCTTTTGTCCGATATCCCAGCATCGATGTTGCGAACTCCACCTAAAGGGTTTGTTTGCAGGATTGAATGTTCTTCTTCTTCGGTACAGACCAGTTCTGCGCAGGTGTCAACCCAACGTCAAGTTCTCCTTCGGAGGTAGATTTTAGACGAAGGGAAAGATGAAACTGGAGATTTTCCCAAGGAGGCTAGTCAAGTCGTCGTAATCGAGGGATGCTGCTACCGGCATGACTGGCTCCCGCACTCGAGAGGTCGAGTCTCTGTAAGTAACTACTGTACCATATTCTCAGGGAGGCCATGTGTATGGCATGCTCACGGGTGGGTGGGGTTCTTAGGCTGAACTAGGCTGAACGCAAGCAACGGTGTCAGGCTTTTCTTAAGCTTGCCATTGGCATGCAACTCTGATCGATGCAGGGTGTTTGAGACGGCGTTCATCGTTCCGTGCCTTCCTCCGGTCGCTTGCCGCTCACCGGCCGGTTTCTTGATTCCTCAATAGCTTGGAGGGAGTACTGTATGTACTATCTCCTTTTGCAAAGCTGCCCCTCCTACTCCTTTAGCATTACATAGTATTTCTTTTGGCGGATGCATGACACTAAGCATGATTGGTCCCAAATAGTCCTCCAACCTCTGTCGTTCCTATCCGAATGACCTTGTATGCTACATTGCGAAGGCTAGAAGCCCGAGTTAATGCGACAAGTGCAGTAAAATGAAGTTAGTTAGCAACTGGCTGCACAAACAGTCATCGTCGGGGCACGGAACCGAGCTCAATACAGAATACGGTACCGCCCACAATACATGAAATAATACGGGATTACAATACGTCCCTGACAGGAGCACTGCTTCTTACCTATTCTTCATCCCTCTCTCGTCCTGTTCATTATCACCCGATCTTGTAGATGACCCTCTCATCCCGCCCCTACCTGGTTCACTATTCCCTGGGATGACCATATTTGCCTTACTTATGATTTGATCAGGCGAAAGCACACATAAGCAACACACGTCTGACGGCGGTAAGGGAAACTGTGGAGAGGCCGTGCTCCCAAACGATCAGGCGTGTCGATTGAGTTGGTGGAAATTAGAAGTGGTTAGTGGCCCGGTCCAACACGCAGACTACCGACTAGTTGCTGGTGATTAGTCGTTAGCATGGTCTCTAGGACCTATACGGTATGGGACCTGGTGAGGTGCCCCTTCGGTCGAAGTTTGCTTCATCAAGTGGGGAAAGTTGCCTGCCACTGTCAACATTATTATTAACAAGGAGACGGACGGGTGCCCATGCGACGATGACACTTTGCTTCCGCTAATGTTCAATTGCAGCGGTCGGCCTGCGAACAAGGGCGTACTCACTTTGTCTGATAAACACGCTTGGGGTTTCTTGGCGTGGTTATCTATCGCATGCGATGAGTAAAAATTTATCGTCGTGAACTTGCTGATCTCAGACCACCAACGACTTGTTAGAGATTACGAGATCGAGCGGGCAATGGAACGGTGGATGGCTAAGAGAGTTTCAACAGCTGAAACCAACCCCAACCCCAGCCCCAACCCGAGCCAAAGCGCCGAGAATGACAGGGGAAAAGCGGAGCATCGACGACATCAAGCTCCCTCGAGCAGAATCCAGGAGCCACTCTTCTAAACCGAACGACGGGGGGCTTTGCTTCCGCTTCCGGCGAGGTGTCCAAATCCCAACCCAACCCTATGAAGAGATAGAAGAACCAAAAAAGGGAGGGAAATATTAGAAATAAAATTAAAGCCCCTGGGCGGATCAGCCGAACATCGCTCAGGATGTGGCCTGGTGAGTCCCCTCTCATTCTATCCAGAATCTGATCGACTGGGCGGATCCGAACCTAAGACTTCGGATCCAGCAAGCGACACTAAGAACGTTGACGATGCTGATGCAGCGGGACCGTTTACTAAAATAGAGGCTGCCTAGGAACCCAGCCTCCTAGACAGCAGCCAATACCTACGCTAAATGACTATTGATGGTACGGAGTACCTATCTCCTCTATCTGGCCAGTTTCGCTTCGCCCGGCCATTTCCCACGAGGTCCAAATCAGGCACAACCCTAATCGAGGACCAAACCTTAGAGGGCAGGTGATGCGACTCCCCGGCGTCCCCGCTCCAGTGCTTGAAGATTCCACTGGTTGCGATCATCAATGGATGGAGATTTAAAGCTCTCATAGAAGGTGCAATCAGTCACTTCTTTCACTCTTCATGACTCGTATTTTGGGTGTCAACCAATCCCTCCTCACCACTCCTTCATCCGACACTCCTAGTTCTGCGTACTTGGTGTGTCAAACAAAAACAGGTTAGAGAAAAGACAATAGTGCACCCCAAGAAACGGTCGCAGTAGCTGCTGCTTTTGTAACTCAAGGTGGAGACCCATTTAGCCTCCCTTGGCTTTCTTTCATCCTTCTCTTTTGTCTCTTATGTTCTGCCTTTCCAACTTGTCAAAATCCCCCCCCCCCTGTCGTGTCTCTGATCAAACCTGAATCTTGCTTCCGGGTAGTGATCGGCGGCTGGGGGGTAATATGCACATCACGTTGGCCACTGCATTAAACACCCATACTAAGCCCCAAGACCCCTGTCTCACCGTTCACTTATCCCGAAAAGTCTAGGGACACTGAGGGTTTACGTCTGCCCACTTCTTGAACCTTGAACCACGAACCTTGAGGAATAATCCGGCTCGCTTTAATTGCCGGGGCAAATGGTCTCATCAATCAAATTGCTTCTTTGACCTTTAGACAGAGTTCAGTGTGCAGGGCGTGCTCCTCTGCTTTCCCATTTTCCCTGTTTTTTGCCTTCCAACTCTGTTAGTTGACCTGTCGGCCAATGTCATCACCAGAATCATCTTTGAATGTATTCTCTTGAGGAGGGGATTCAGCGACAATCATTCTGGAGTCTCATGCCACTCGTGAAATGGATATAGCCTAGCACCTACGGCAAAAGCCGTGACTTCAACCAGGGCCGACCACTGGCAAGTTTGCCCCGCAGCTCGACCCCACTGGGCTAATATTAGTCTGTGATAGCCTCCGTCGAGGCCGTTTCCTTAGGGAGGCAGACTAGCCATCATCATCACATCGTCACTCCCTTTGAAGACTAGCTGGATGCAGCATAGCTCTGGAGACCACTGGATATTTGGTGTCAACTGGCGGGCACTTGCTATCGAATAACCATTGGCTTGCCTGGTCTATCCATTTCGTATACGATACATATCCATCATAGTCTCCGGGCACATTCAAGGCGGGCTGAAGCTACCTGTCTACATTTATACTTTGCCTACTTCTACTGTCAATTAACCTATCTTATTGTGGGAAATGAAACAGTGTACTGAGGATTGCATGGATCTGTGCATGTAAACATCCTTCGAGCAACTTTGGTAGCTGTCCATATAGTTAGCACGTAGTGTATGTATATATTACCATACAAAATACCTTACAGCATGGACAACGCCGTACAATACAGCCATACTTCTTCCCCTTCCTTTCTTCCTTCCCTTACGGGCGGACCGGCGTCGGCTTTCCCGCGATTGTCATGACGTTCAGTGCATCCCACTTCAAACTACCTTGTCTTCTACCACATCCACATCCACATCACCTCTCCATGGAAAGAATCTCGACTGGGGTGAATGCAATCTTGAGCGGCTCGGTCCTTCTTGGCAGGAGACAGTGGCCAGCCCTAGGGAAGTGGTCGACTGACCTGCCTTAGTCCTGTCGCAGCCGTCACCCCCGGGTTGCTAAATCCGGACAAGAGCAAAGGTTTGTTGGTACTCAACTGGTACCTTGGCGTTCGGCACTCTGATGCCGATCGCGTTTTTCTTTCTTTATCTCTTTTGGTTCCTTCTATATTCTTTCCTCCTACTCTATTCTCCTCATGTCCTTTGATTCAAAAACACGGGGAGGAATTGAACCATGGAAAGAACGGAGGCTTTTTACTTTGGGGGGGAGGGCGGATATGGTTCCTGTTCCCCATGGCGGGTGTCTAATCTCCCCGAATGCAACCATCCCGCGGGGGGAGGAAGGGTGCGGTAAAGGGGAAAAAAAAAAAGAAAAAGAAAAAGAAAAAGCATGGGTGGGATTGAAATGAGTTATTTTTCCGACTCCAATCTAACAGCAGGCTAGCAGGCCAGCAGCAATCCTCTAGCATCGACAAGACCGATACTTTCCGACATGATTTGCGCGTGGATCGCGATCTAGCCACCGAAGGCTTCTCCCGCTGGAGCTCCGCTGGCTTAACACGGTCTGGGTTTGGTTCTTTTGTTTCACTTTACTCACTCAGACATGGTCTGTCTATCTTTTCTGGAGGTCTCGACTTCGGCCGGATCGGCTCCGTCTGGTCTCCATATCTGCGGCCCCATCTTCCATGGGAAGGGCCGAGAAAGCGAACGTGCTCTATACAAACATGGTATAGACCCATCAATAGGTTCTGGAGACTCGATCTGCTCTACCGGCAGGCAATCGCAACGCAAAAGACTTATTCCTGCGACCTGAGAAGCGCGAACTGCCCATGAACGGATTGCTTTTTGCCCTCATGACTAAGCTTACGCGCATCTTCTTTGTTGCGTCGCACGCTGTACGGACCCCATGAGTCAGCGGCAGGTTAAACTCGAACTTGAAAGAGAATAACAACCAACGTTTCCGTGGATTAGGAACGGGCGATGGAAGCTAGAGCACTTAACCACCATACATCAACAAGCAAGCAGACTCCCAACCGGGTTATTCTAGACCATTCAAGGCCGATCGCTACCGAAGGCGTCATTTTACATAAGCTCCCCTCCCCGACGGAACCGCAAACTGGTCCTGGCTGGCTCGGAGGGGAGATTCTGGCACATACACATCCGGTAGTAGAAAGCTTTGCCTACAACGCCACTCTCTGCTCCAGATGGAGGGTGGGAATTTTCTCCGCGCTGTAGCCGCCTCAGTCCGGGCACGGAGCGTTATTTTAGTCGGCAGGAGAATCAGCCTGGTTGTCGATGAAGGAGGGAGGGGGGCTCTATCATAACCTCAGCATAGCGGAGACCGCTTACGGGGCTTGATTAAGTGATTAAATCTCAGGGCTACCGGAGCTACGAGAGGGACTGGCCTTCGTCGGAGTCGGACTCATGCGGACGCCGTGCCCGGTCAACCGTCAAAGGTTTCGTGTGGGTGTGGTGGATGTGCCAACAGGGTTGGAAGGGCCGGTTTGTGGCTATAGTTTCGCCCGGAAATGACTGTGAAAACCCGGCTCGACATTGAAGAATAGCTCTGCTGCTTTGTTAGCTTGCTCTCGACTAGCCAGCCGACTATTGCCGTTGTGATGCTGTTTATTGACCATCATCATCCTTAGGTCAGTTGCCAGTTCTGCTGGCTTCCAAGCGAGCAACATGATTCGATGTTAATCCCGCTGTGGGAATATCGTTGGAGACGGTTTTTGTTTGCGATCTAATCTCCGGATTAAATTAGAGGGGCTACGTAAGTGGTGGCTTCTTTGCTTGCATCGCTATCGACCTACCTGTTTGGGAGTCAGGACTATGGGAGTAATTGTGACTGGACGTACAGTACTCCAGTACTCCCATGCATCCTTCTTACCTCGGTGCGACTGATCTTTCCCAGAGCTCTAACTTATCGCCTGAGAAAGCCGATGAGTACCGGCCTTCAACTTTTCAATCATGACTGAAGATGATATGTAAACACCGTGTCCGCCTGTCCAAAACGTACCCGTCCGAGCCCTAAGTGGGAAAGTAACTTAGTCGCAGTGACCGGCTGTGCGGCCCCACCATCCGCTGCGGAAATGGAGTCTCGTTCTCGATTGTGGGTGGTGAACCAGTTTCCCACTTGTCTATCCACCACAATCGGAAGAATTGCTAGTCTAGCAAAACCCACTCCGTTCACTCCACTTAATTAGCCCGATCACCGTGCGAACCAGACAAGAAGGATGTCACGGGCCCAGACCTTTCTCCTTCCCCATCAGCACTGTACCTCGACAGTTAGATCCCGTTTTTACCGTTAGTGACTTTACAGAAAGGCACAAACAAACAAGGAAGACCGAAAGGTAAACAGCCATGAAATGGCCCTCTTCCTACCCCCCCCCCCCCTTCACACCTCACACCTTGCCCAAACTTTCTCCCATCCCCTCCCTGGTCTGACAGCGGTCCATTCCACATGGAACATAGATGGTTAGGTGCATAGGGCATGTCGGTCCTAATTTCCTTTCTGTGTGTGGCTGCCGGGATTACCATGGGTCCATGGGTTTGACTGACCGTCTGGACCCGGGAAAATCCCCTACGCACTGACGGCGGCTAAGAACGGGTGATTTTCGACTACGATGGGATATCCTGGTTTAGTATTGTGGGTGCTCCCGCCGTAAGGAAAGGAAGGGATTAGGGATGAGGAAGGAGGGAGGAGGAAGGAGGGATGAGGGATGAGAAAAAGAGGGTAGGTTACTGTTTATACTTTTGGGGTCTAGGCTTTACCGTTCCCGGTTTGCGGTTCTACGCATACGTATACGGGACTTTTGATGTGGGAGTCAAGTGAAGTGTAAAGTGTAACGTGTAAAAGGTACGGAGTAGTCCGTGTAGTTGAGGGGGGTGAATTTTCCTTTGAATTGTGCTGATTGTACAGTTCTGTCAGCAAGGCGTGGTTCAGCTATAAGTTAGTGGCTAGTAGAGCCACCTACTGTATGATTGCTGCAATCTAGCACTACAGACAGGACTAACTTGCCTACCATAAGCTAATATAGCCACTTCGCTAACTAAGCTACCAACTGGATAGTTCTCTCCTACTCCCCCCCTCTTCTCCTCTAGCATCAACAACTAAACCTCTAGTCATATTCTACTGTACTGTACATAGTAAATAGAAGATACTCCTTGCCAAAGACAACGACAAAAAGACACCGGACCCCCATCCCACCACTCAACACCCCAACTACCCCCCCAAAAGAAAGAGCAACGATCTCAAACCCCGACCCACAAAATTTATTTCTCACCCTCAGCATCGAAAGATGAGGGCCACAAACAAAGAAAGTATAAAGCACAACCCCCGTAACGTAACCCGTAGGCAATAACAATTCGACCGAAGGGGTAAGGGGAGATCTCTTTCCTAGACAGGACAAACCCCCAATTTTTCTTTTTGTTCTGTTGCCTTTGCAAATCCCGAGGTTGGTGATTATCTGAGTCGGGGATTATGGGAAGTTGATTTACCGTGCCTCGGGCGTTAGGTTAGGTGGTTGAGGGTGTGCAGTACAGTACATGCAAGTGGGCAAGGATGGAGGGATGGATGGAGGGATGCAAGCAAGCAAGCAGTAAGCAGGCTGGCAGGCATCGAGTGGGTACTAAATTCCATGCCGCTGCTGGTTTGCCTCTGGCTTATGGGTTTGAATGTCATGGCCATGTAGTTATGTATGCTACGCGTTTACTTGACAGGCATGAGGATGGGCCGGTTATGGTGGCTGAGGCGGGAAGCAGGGAGGTCATGTCGTGGGTAGGTAAGGGAAGGTAAGGATAGGATGGGGGATGCGATGAGCATGGTCGTGACAACATAATGGGATTGTTTGTCTGGTCCAGGGAGGATTTGGGGGAGGGAGGGGTTGCTTGTAATGGCGATGGCAATGGCCATGGGTTCTTCTTCTTCTTCTTCTTTCTCTTCCCCCTGCTCCGGGGAGTGGTTTGATACGTGAATTGAACTGTTGGTCGACTACTTCGGCAGGATGGTGGGAAGCTGGGAATGCACTGGATTGTGCATTTTCTGTTGAAGGGGGGGGGGGGGGGGGCCCCTGGGCTCGTCTTGGTCTGGTGGGGGGGGGGGGGGGGGTTAACCGTTTGGACTTGGATGCATTGAATGGATGGTGCATACGGTAGGTATATCGAGTGGTTATAGTTTACCCAAAGGACTACCGCTTTTCAATATACAGTACAACCCCATCACCTCTACGGTAGTCCTTGCCAGAGAAGATGAAGTCTTCCACTGTACTGTACTCCACCATCAATCATCGCATTACTACTTACACCCTCCCCATCCCCAGCACAGCACACCCAAAGAGACAGCGCGATCCACCCTTCCCTTCCAGTTCCAAACAGAGAACCAAACACCTCGCACCACCTGCAGCAACAACCTCATCTACTAGAAAGCAGCAAGCATCTCCCAAAACAGGCAACCCCTCAACATGCCAAAGACAGGATGAGGAAGGAATACAAACAAGAACTCCTCCTCTCTAACGAAACTAAACCACATCAGGCTAATCCCCCAGCCAGCCAGCTCCGCACGACAACCGTTTGTTTGATCCCAATCTCAAAACGCTTCGCATCGCCGTTCATGAAAAGATCATCAGCTACCAAGAAAGCGAACAAACATCGGGAGATAAAAAAAAGAAAAAAAAAAAAAAAAAAAAAAAAAAAAAAAAAA